>NW_015558595.1:397483-398909 GCF_001515605.1 Sinocyclocheilus anshuiensis | reverse complement strand
GTTGCTGTTCTTTTCTTCATTACCTTTTCTGTCCCTTCTGCCTTTCTTTCCCTCCTTCCGTTCTCTTAGGGCGGAATATTTAGTTATAACCTCGGAGAGCAAAGATAATTCTGCAGGTGTAGCGGTGGCAGAATAACACAGGTGGGTTAGTTAAATGTAACTATTATGGTCACATCTGGACTTTTCTGAATTACAAATCAGCTTAACAATCTGCCTTTTTTTTCATTTCAGGACCAAAAAAAGTCTCAAGCCAAAAGCTTGACGCTCTGTCCATCATGGCATCACCAATGGCCTCCTCGGTCACCCTCACCGGCTCTCTGTGAAACCGCAGGGCCGCTGTTTTGACCTTTGTGTACGACTGTGACAGAACCGCCATTCTAAACCATCAGGGAAACACACAGTCACACATTACATAAAAAGGAAATGTTTTGTTTTAAGGCTCTAGATGACAACTTTGAGGTTAACGAATGAATGATGCATTCATTGGTTCAAGCATGAATCTGTAACGCTGAACAGAACACTGAACTTGACTTGTACATACGTGTTTGAGCTTTTAACATATCTTTGCGGTTTCCACATAATGAAAACTCAGCTTTACTTGGATAAAACTGTCACCACAGTATATCTACTGAGCCAGAGGACATCACAACATATTATAATGTGTATAAAAATCACTAGTATATTTACTGAGTCAGAGAGAAAAAAAAAAACATAAGAACTGTCAAATAGAATATGTGAAAACATATCTATTTATATCATTATTTAAAGATCAAAAA
Source organism: Sinocyclocheilus anshuiensis (assembly GCF_001515605.1). Taxonomy (NCBI): domain Eukaryota; kingdom Metazoa; phylum Chordata; class Actinopteri; order Cypriniformes; family Cyprinidae; genus Sinocyclocheilus; species Sinocyclocheilus anshuiensis. The sequence goes on along the minus strand of NW_015558595.1, from coordinate 398,133 downwards.
TACATATCAATAAATAGAAAAATAATAAAATATAAACTTAGTTATAGCCTATATATATTAGGAGTGTAACGGTACACATATTTGTAGCGAAAATTCTTAAAATTGAGAGCTTCAAACTAACTCGTCTGTCAAGATGTGTTGTTTAAGGCATTGAAGACCTGTTTACATCAGCATAACTTACATCTTAATCTGTAAATGACAAACAGACAGCGTGACAGTGCAATCATTCTGACCAAAATATACATTTTGCTAAAATATGTTCCAAAAGAGGAAGCACTTCAAATTTCTTCCCTTCTTTAGAACAAAACCATAAAGTGCGTCACGATTTTTTTTCCTAACAGAACTGTCTGGTTTGTTCAGTAAAGCACTGTTTATTAAAAAGAGCAGCGTTACGTTGAGTAAAATTGCTCATGACATCATGACTTCAAAACCGAAGTACTTGCCGAGCCTGATATTTGTGTACCGTTACACCTCTAATATATAGAGAAATCATAACATCTCATGTTTGGCAGTTGGGGACTGTGATTAACCTTACATAGCGAATGCCAACAACTATTAAAGGGACCCAAAACCCAAAAATGAAAATTAGGCTGCGTTTTACTCACGCCCGCATGCATCCTAGGTGTATATGTCTTTCAGACTTCAGACGA
>NW_015558595.1:389475-397304 GCF_001515605.1 Sinocyclocheilus anshuiensis | reverse complement strand
ATCCTCCGACATTCTTCTTTACAAATCCTCATTTTGTACTTTTAATTAGGTGACCGTTGTTTTGTTTCGATCTCTCCACGTGCGTCACTTCTGACATGCACGCGCAAAGCTGACCTCATACGTCATTCCCCTGGAACTGCTACCGTTTTACAACAGTGAGCGCAAGCTAGATTCAAGTAATTATTAAGTTTTGAATATGGATATTTTTCTTACAAAAACGCATCGATTCGCTACAGGAGGCCTTTGTTCACCCCCCGGAGCTGTGTGAGACACTTTTTTTTATGGAAGGGTGCTTTTTATTTCACTTCTTTTGGACTGAAGCAATGCAACACCCGCTGAGTGCAACGATAGAGCTTGAAAGATCAAAGACAATTTTTAATATAACTCCGACTGGATTCGTCTGAAAGAAGAAAGTCATATACACCTAGGATGCATCGGGGGTGAGTAAAACGCAGCCTAATTTTCATTTTTGGGTGAACTAACCCTTTAAAATATGAATATTTAATACTTTCAGAAAAAGCGGAAAGTAATACAAAGCTTTTCTTTGCATATTATATATGTACAATAGCCTAATTTATTTATGTATTTACATTATTTTATTTTTTATTTAAAAGACAAATAATTCAATTTTTTGAATTGATCTAAAGACATTCTTTGTGGGTCCCCAAGGGACAATTGAGGATATTTATGGTTAAAGGATTACAAGATATCTTTATAGGTCATGTCACAACATCGGTGAGCAAATTGTCTTCTCTAATCAATTGGCCATTTGCACCCAGTGTGTGCTTTATTTTCAGACAAACGTAGCATCCTTTTGTTTGTTTTGACCAGTACATGCACCATATGCCATTTATATCTGCTAAAGTTTGAGAGAAAAATTGATTGTACATAAGTACTTGAAACTTAAGTCACACAAAAATGCATAAAAGTCACTGCATTAGACACACAACTTGAAACCAAGTGGCAAAACAAGTCACAATATTAAGTGGCTTATTTGTCCAAATTCTGTTTGGGGCCACCGTAGCTGTCATGCATTTAATTTAGAGTACTGTATATGGGCTCTTCGTAATTCCATTGAACATTTGGCTATCATTCACATGATACAGATCCAGCTTTCACCATCTGTAATTAATAACTTGACAGTGGAATTGCGGTAGTGAGGGCAATTCTGACTTTCCTTGCTTAAGTCTGCACAATGTGGTTTAAAAATTGGCTCCAGAGTGTCCAGCTCCCTGCGCTCCCTTTGCAACTGGAATCTTGGACAGAAATAACATTTAATCTGGGATGTGGATGTGTGTATGGAGACATTTTACTGTTGATTTATGGCGCTTTATATTAATAGCAGGATGATAGTTTAATCCGGCGGTTCTGAACTAGGGGGCTGTGCCTCAAAAATGGGCTGCAAGGCTGTTCTAATAGTCGCACATATAGCAGGGATGTTAAAATATAAAAAGCTACTAACCATATAATTGTGTATCAAGATAGGATAACAAAATAATAGGCTTCCTGATCCTGATCACCCTGTTGGGGTTCATTTTATGATAACTTGTAAATTATTTTGAACTTGTCCATTTTAAATAGGAAAAAAACTCCCACACGAAGAAGATTGAAGACTGACTGAACGCATGGTTCAGGAAACCTCTTTAAAGAAAAAAAAAATTGCAATTCAATTTGACGGCACAGAAATAGCATCAAAAAATCATTTTGATGTCTTTTTGAATTAAACTAATCTATTCTATCTGTATATTGTTGGTTAACAGTTAACATAAAAGACATAGGAAGTAGAAAAAAAAAATATATATATATTAACATTGTTTAACATTCTTTTGAACTTCATTTATCAAATAATCCCTGGGGGGAAATACATTGGTTCCACAAAAATAGGCATAACTGTTTTCAGCTTTGATAATAATAAGAAATGTTTTGAGCATATCGGAAAGATTTCTGAAGGATCATGTGACATTGAACACTGGAGTAAACTATCCATTATATTTCTTTTTTTTTTTTTTAATTTCCCCTGCTGAGTTGTGTTGCAATTTTATGTCAATGTAAATGACGTACTGTAAATTCTGCATGCATTGATGGATCTAAAGGGGCTTCAATAAGGAGAATGTGACTCTGGAGCTCTGGCACTGTTTCCATAGACTGCTGCTGCTCACTGTGCAGGCAGAGTCAGACTAAGAGGTCTGGAATATCTGTTCAGTGACTTGTAGAGAGAGAAAGAGAGAGAGAGAGAGAAAGAGGAGAGGAGGGGGGCTCAAGAGGAGAGGAGTGTAATAGGAAACCAGTCCACCCTTCTCTCTCTCAATCTTCTCAACCTCTCTCTTCCCTGTCTCTTCACTCTCGCTGGGGAAGTCCACGCAACACTGTATTTCTTCACTACGTCTGTGACTACAGCACTCACCCACTCTCTGCTCAGTGAGGACAGTACGGCTGGGAAGCCTCAGAAGGTGAGTCCCGTTAAGGGTAGATGAGCTCCTGTGTGGACCAAACAGGACATATTTAGGGAAGGGGGGACTCCAGGCTCAGGCTAACAGGTGCAGACGCCCACCAGAGACAGGAAATCATAAGACCTCACGCTTCAGCCACTGAGAGAAGAGTCTATGGATGCTTATTTCAGAAACGGACAGTCATATATATTGTTTTTTCTGATCTTTGTTAATATGACTCCTACTCATTCAAAAAACCTACTTATTCAAAAAACAATGAGGAATTATTTTAAGACCTGATGATGTCCCAAAAACGTTTCTCAGAAGTTAAAATAGCTTCATTTCAATTTAGTTGTAAGATTCATTCATATATTTTGATATTTACTTGTAAATGTACTTGCTGGCATTTTTACTTGTAAATTTACTTGTTAGTATTTTTCTTACCCCATTAATATTTTTTGATTTTAGTGAAATGCTATATTTAAATGTGTATTGCTTGTTTAAAAAAAAGTGTTTTTTTTTAGCTTCCAACCAAATTTCATTGATGTATTTTTGAACAAAATCTGATTTCTTAACTAATTTTCTATTTATTAATATATTAGTAATTGTCTTTATTTTTAGGTATTGTGAAAAAGAGCTGTCTAGTTGTCTGTTTGATCACTGCTATGTATTTTATGCGTCCTGAGACATTGGGGAACGTGTGCTGTGTGTCTCACAGACAAGACAGAAGTGAGCGTGAATGAGTCTAGGGAGTTTGAGACTAAGACGGTGATGTTATTATTTTATAAGTGTGCCCTAAAGATAGTATCTGGGATTTGGTCCAATGTAAAATGCAATATTGAATGGGTGCTTTTATTGTTGTCACATTGTGATAGTATGTGCATGCCTGGCATTGTGCGTCTATGGAGCCCGGTCTCATGAAAATGCGTATAAATAGTGCATAAAACACTTCATGCATTTCACAGTATTAATTTAAACATTTAACCTAGATAAATGAGCGCTGTTAGGCGCAAATGCAATAGTTTGTGCGGAGAGTGGACGCTAAAGCGCGCTGCAGGACATGGAGGCGCCAGCGCGATCACTTGCATTTTTTTTTTAAGAACAGCGGAAACTTAAAAATACGCCATCATTTTTGCTCATAAAGGTGAGATTATGCATCATTCGGAGCTGCAAAGGGTCTACTTGTATTTGTGGGCACTCACAATATCAACAAAACCTTGTGCTTTTGTAAAACAAGGAAAACAAACGAGCCCGGTCTCGTGAAAATGCATATAAATAGTACGCCAAATAAAAACGAAAACTCGTGGTATTGATACCCAAAAATGGACTTTGGCATGCATATGATACGCATGTGTTTGGCGTGCATATGATACGAAATTTGTTGGCGTGCATATGATACGCAGTTTTCGCGTACATATGATATGCATCTACCCCACAACCCTAAACCTACCCATCGCGTAGCATATACACGCCAAAGTCCATTTTTGCGTATCAGTACCACGAGTTTTCGTTTTTATTTGGCGTACTATTTATACGCACTTTCATGAGATCGGGTTGGTCTATGAGCTGGTGAATGACAGGGTGTGGTATGGTGATGGGCATTAAAATAAAAAAATAGCTGAACAAAGGTCAATGTGAGTTGCAAGTAAGCAAGTGGACAAATTTCACCGGACGGATGATAAATTGACAAACAAAATCTCACTGACTTACATTAAAGAAGAGACCTGAAACATATACAAAGACCTGAATATCACAGAGACTAGCAAACACACTAGCAACCACATAGCAATGCTCTGGCAACCACCAAGAACACCTTCATGGCAGTTTTGCACAGTAGCACTAGAAATCTAGCAACATTCATACTGTATAATGGAGTTTCCATAGCATTGTTTTAGAACATTACAAAAGACACTTAATTTCCTTCCATCTGTTTAACCTAGTTTAGATGAGCCTGTTCTTAGTTGAAGTTGGCTGCTATATTTCTAGTGAGTAATAATTGGTTTTGACATACTTCATAAGGAGAAAGATGGAAAACTCATTACGCAGATAGCCATGACAAACACAAGATGATAAGCTTGAAGATAAACCGCTCGTAATACGTTTCCAGGCTGCTGTGCTCCGAGCTGAAGTGGTATGAATGCGCATTAAGACAGCTTTGATAGACGTTTGAGTTTCTCAGATGACACTGTGATCCAGTTTGGATCGTGTTGTGGTTAAAAGCCAGTCAGAAATCACCTCATGACCGAATTCATTAAGAATCTGGAAATGTCAGTGAAATAGTTTTAAAACAATTCAGCCAGATATCATAGATTTTACATTTCCTCCAGAAATGCTAACCTAAAGTTTAATAGGACTAGGCATGATACAATAAAGCAAAACAATTCTGTAAATCTGATTTATTTATATATTTTAGCTAGTTAGTTAGTTAGTACTAACCAGTCGCAATGTAACAAACTTTTCAACAAAAATCTTACCTATAACTGAAATGATTAACAATAAATACTAGTCCATTACAACATATTATTTATTTTCTATAATTTTTAAATACGGCATTTTAGTATAGAAAATTATTAATATTTATATGATTAATATTTTATTATCAATATTAATTATATTATTATTAATATGCAATTAAGTTCATTTCTCAGTGAACTAATTCTCAATTAAGCATTTTTTTATTTGATTTTTTATTTTTTATTTTTTATTTTCTTGCTTTAACTGGAGACTAGAAAGATGAATTCTGCATCTATCAAATGTTTTATGCTCAGCATAAAGGTAATACTAAAATGCTCCAAGGCCAATCGGTAGTTAACCGTTTCAAGTCGTAAGATTTTGGCAAGTAGCTATTCTAATTTGTGTTGGTAAGAAAAAAAACAGAGAGACATAAAGAGATATACAAGTAGCACCGGAGAATTTACTGTTTAGCTGTCATTATAGTATTTGATCATTGAATGCTGCAACTGACCAATCAGAATCAGCGGCATTTCAGAGAGCCGTATAAAACGTTGTTAGGTTTATATTAAGGTCCTGATGGAGCTTGGTCATTAGACACATAATTAATGAGGGATTATGTCTCATTTAAGTGTTCATCAGCTCATGCTCAGTGTCGGCCCATGATGGATCTGTGATGGCCCATGATGACTTTAGCAGCTGTATATATGTCTGCCAGGTCCTGGCCAGCAGTAGAAAGCCATTACTGTCCAGAGAGCGGTAGCCTCCACCCAGCTTCTGGAGCTTCTCTCCAATACCAAAGTCATTTCAGCTCACTGCAGTTTATCATATGCTCAAACAAACACATGCACATGTATACACATACGCACCATTGTAAATAAGCACCCTTGTAAATATGCACCACCAACTCATATAAAACAACATTCTCCACCCTCACAAGCACTCAGGCAAACACACTCTCACTTATAAACATACTCTACACAAGCATATCATTTCATGCAGTCCTGTTGTACATATGTCCTTGCAGTAATGTGGCGGTACATTAGTACTGAAGGGGGCAATGGAGATGGAGTGAACAAGACCTGTGATATGCACCATCCAACATCTTAAACTAACTTTTACTAACTTAATCATCAAAATTCTCTTCATATTGTTGATCTAAAAGAAAAAATCGAACCGTAACTCTTGAATATTAACCTGACATGGCATCCTAAAAATGTGGTATACTCATGGCGTGAGATGCAGAAAAACCAATGAAATGGGTCAAAGATCTTCCATATAGAGGATGATTACATACTAAACAACTTAAAAAGTGCATTCTGGGCGAACAGGACCCTAAGTGGTGTTTTCTTGTATTCATGCATTGCTGCTCACTGTGAACACTCCCTGTGCAGTGTGCTCATACCTCAGTGAGTCAGACATGCACTGTAGATGTCTTGTACAAAGTTGCTATCAATCTTTCACACGATTCATGTATAAGACATGAGCATTGAGACTGTGCTATTCTTACTCTGTTCTTTGTCCTTCTGCACTCTCTCTGCTACAAAACAAACATATTATTAATATATATATATATATGAACTGCATGTATTCTTATTTTCCAAGAGTGCACTGGTCCGAGAAGGCTGTCTGTTCTCCCTGGAGCACAAAGCAAGAGTTCTTCCAGAGGAAATCAAACTTCTCCCCATGTATTATTGAACTTTTGTTGTCCCATAATAGAACAGTGGGGAAAGAAACACAGAGGAGTTTCCATTCATTATTTTGTTAGAAATAAAAGCATCCATTTCTTTGAGCTACTCCTACACAGACATTGCTTTTATACTGTACAAGTCTTCCTCATGTAAAGGTAAAATATTGACTCTGGCTGGACAGGAGCCATTGTTTATACAGCATTTGCTGATATCAACGTCATGACACTTTCTCAGCACTAATTAATTAAAAGACATACAGGAGGCCTTTAAGGAAAAAACTTTCATGGATAGCAAAGCATGACTGTTATAAATGTTAAAATATGTATTTTAACTGGCTGCTTTTGATACACTGTTGATTTAGCACTATATCAAAGCCAGTTCTTCTCACAGAAAGTGGCTAATGTTTCAAACGCAAAAAAATGCTGAACTTTTAAAGGAATGTTGTGGGTTCAATAAAAGTTGAGCTTTTTCAAAAAGCTGCAGCATGATGTCATTTCGAATTGTTCCTTAGTTTGTAAAAATGCATGTGCTGTAAGGCATTTAGAATGGAAGTCTATGGGGCAAGACACTGAAGTTAAATGAAGCTGTTATGTTCATTTTATTCGTACAGAAATATGCATTACTTGAGGCTGTACAAATTGTATACCTTTTTACAGCTACTTTACAAGTCAAATGAACTTACCACAATAATTCTTATGATTTGCCAGTTGCGTCACATCTCTTTACATGATTACAAGTTAAAAAGGAGAAAAAAAGTGGCATAACTCTGCACATGTAGGCTTAGTAGTTTTATATTAACGTGTGTTAAGTCGTGCGACTGTACATTTGAAACAATGTGAATTTTACTGTTTACCTAGGTGTAATGCCTTGCCCCTTAGTCTAAAGTTGTATGAGAATGATTGTAAATTCTGTATATTACTGATTTATTTTTTTTACAAAACTTATTACATGTGGTAATCCACAGCGTTACAGACAATGCAATTTTTTTCCAAGTAGAAATATCTAAACATTTTTGAAACAAGACTTCATAGTTTTCATGAACTGTATCTTGAATATAATTGTATTTTGTCTTACTCCACTCACAGAATTTTTCCCTTGTCTTATACTAAAAATACATTCTTTGAAAATAATCTTAATATATTTTGTAATGTTGCTTTAAATTTATATATATATATATATATATATATACATGTATGTGTGTGTGTGTGAACCTGGACCACAAAGCCAGTCTTAAGTGTCAATTTTTCAAAATTTTGAT
>NW_015558595.1:346940-388785 GCF_001515605.1 Sinocyclocheilus anshuiensis | reverse complement strand
TTGGCTATTGCTACAAATATACCCCAGCGACTTAAGACTGCTTTTGTGCTCCAGGGTCACATATATACATACATATATATGTATATTTAAATAATATTTAAATATTTCTATTTAATAATTTAACTGAACAAAATTGGTCATAAATACTTGTTAATAATGGGATTCCATGTTTCTACCTGTACCCTCAAAGTGCATATATTATTTGCTTTCCATCTGAAGCCTTTGAAATGTATTTTCTCCTCAGTACAACTCTTTTGTCCTTAACCGTTCCTTCACCTTGTCTTTGCAGGTGGGCTGGTCTGGGTGTCTCTCCTCAGCAGTCATGGGGAGGTCAGGAGCGTTCTGGGTTTGGCCGTTTGGGACGAGCATGCAGTTGTTACTTCCCCTCGTCCTCTGTGTCACCTGCATCCCTGGTCTTTTTCCACCGCAGCCACGGGTCTTCCTGTCATTTCAAGGTAAGAATGGTCAATGCCAGACTCCAATCAAGGCATTTCCATTTAGATGGGTGTTACTTTAATTACAAGAACCCTTTCCGATAACATCATGTCCTCTTTAAGTGAGGTCACTTCCCTTGATAAAACATTCTCATCAGAGTACCCTAAATCAGATTGAGGGGTCTATTTGTCCTTCATTATGTCGCTGTGCCACTGTCATGAGCTCTGAATGTGCTACTTTGGCTTTGACAATGTGTTCAACATTGCTAAGATACTTAGGATAGGCTGAAATAAATCTTTTAGTATATTAAATTAAGGTTTGCTGTTTATTGATCGATTGGTACCTGGTCTTTTGTTCACTGATTGGCGGAGAAAAGCTTCACATTCATTCACATCGCTTTTAAACTTTTTGAACAATGTGGACATTTTCTGAAAGACTCTGAAAGATTTGTATTTTTGGCTTAGTTCCTATATGGTAACGTTGAATATAATTTGGGACACAGTCAAACCCTTTAAATCTGATTAAAGTGTGGTCAGGAAAAATACTTTTTGGGGTACACACTGAGCTGTTATTAAAAATATGACATTATGTTACTAGTTGAATTACAAATGATGAATAAATTGTGGAAAATATTTTTTTTTTCAGATCATTTTGCTTGCGAGTCACACCAGACTTGCACAATATCGATCTAGCAGTTTTAACTGGGTCACTGCTGCAGATGGTTTAATGGTCTGCAATGATAAAATGTGCTTTGATCTGAAGTGCTAAACATCATAGTGACATTTAATACATGTTTTTTTGCTGTTGTTAATATATCCACAGTATGACATAAAGCTTATATTATGTGCTTGAAACATCATCTCTGGGTGCAAACTCAAGAATAAAGTTTCCATGACTTTGATCATTCTATTGGAAATGGCTGAGCTGGTCTCATATCAAATGTCAAGGGTGATCTTTCCTCTTGTCTGCTGTAGCAAACATTTAATATAGTTGAGTAACGGAAGAGGTGGTGTGTCAGTGCATTCGATGGTGTAGGATACCAGTTGTTCTGCTTTCTGAGAAAACATGTTCACTTTAAGATGATTTTCTGACAGATCTGACTCTTTTGTTGCTGTAAAATGGCCAGGTAGACAATGTAGACAGGTTGATTCAGGCATATTAAACAATAGATGTTTCCACTAGAAAGTTAAAGGAGAAATCTTTTAAACATCTAGCTTAAAACATATATACAAAGTTCTTAAAACTTTCATCTTTTTTGGTTTCATACATTTCTGAAAAACATTTACACCATTTTCTACCAAAAAAAATCTATCAAAATATGATTGTTTTAATCATAGAAAAGATGTATTAAAGTTGTTGGTGTAAATTGCATTTTTTAAAATAGCTTAATAGATCTGGACTAAATATTGAGTATCTTGTCACTGACTCAAATATACAGTGGGTACGGAAAGTATTCAGACCCCCTTCAATTTTTCACTCTTTGTTATATTGCAGCCATTTGCTAAAATCATTTAAGTTAATTTTTTTTCCTCATTAATGTACACACAGCACCCCATATTGACAGAAAACACAGAATTGTTGACATTTTTGCAGATTTATTAAAAAAGAAAAACTGAAATATCACATGCCATCATCTCTCTTTCGTTTTGCCATGTTTGAAACCTGTGTATGAAAGAGCTTCTGTGCTGCTATTGGTCAACGTCACCAATGTGACAGAAAAAAAATTAAACATGCTAGTCTTTCTGTTGTGAAGCATCGCAGACGAGGAATCGGTTGTCGTCCACTATGACACACTACACGAGCTCAAACGATGGAATCTTGCGTCCCGACGCCCATTGTTGTTTACGAATCCCCACGACACCCTACGTCAAGCAAATCGTGGCAAAATCGGGCTAAAATCGTGTAGTCTGAACCGGGCATAAGGTTCATAAGGTATTCTTTCCAATCATGAGACGAACACAAATATTTTCATCATTTTTCACCGCAGCTTTCTCACGTGACTCCCAACACGAGTAGTACGACCTTCATGTTGTTTTACTAGCTATGTCAAACTCTGTTTATATCAGCTGACAGTTCTGTTTTTTGTTATTTATAAACTGATATTTAACAGTGTATCAACTGAGGCAAGTAATGCATTTCATCTTATAAGCCGTGCTGTTAAAAAATAGGAGATGGAGAAGACAGCTGTATTGCACGACATAGCTGTGTGTTTTTCTATGTTGTGACTGGAAGCCATCTATGACAAATGTATGCCAGTTTGCGTGCATGCACAAATTTTCTGTTTCCACAAAAACACGCACCACACATTTTTGCCCTTGGATTGTTTGTCGTATGCAATTATGCAGTATTAAAACTTTTTTATCCACCAGCAGGCCACAACACAGCATTTGCGAGTGTGTGTGTGCCATAAATTGAGACTGTTAACTTTTATGAAAATACACACGGGAACTTTGAAAAAAGCCTCATCTACGAAGGTCTGATTTTAATCTTAATTGTAGTCCTTTTACAGCAGAAAATCAAGACTAACATTTGCTCAAACCCAGTCATGGCCAGGGTAAAGCATTCTCTGAATTTTCTACCCCAGATATCACTTTGAGGATTAAACAACATTGACCTCAGCCAACATCACATTCATCGGCTATAAGGTAACGTCTTAGGCATAAATAATTTCTGAGCTGTGGCTGAAGCCCAGAAGTGTGATGTTGAGCAATCCAGTTTTACTTTGGTTTGACTATAATGATGATGTTCCTGCCCTGATACATGTGATATCTCACACTAAGTGTACATTTAAATGACACAATTGACCATTCGCAAAGACCCACCCCCCTTAGTTACTGTTGCTATGTCCGACAAGCCATGGCGATTTCACAGGACGCTGACAACACGCCGACAGACAAGACAGAGCAGCTTACTTTTGGTATGAAACAAAGTCTCAGCTTTCAAATTTGGTCATTTTTTAACAAAATTCAAACCATAAATGCCGTTTTGTGGCTCTTGCGCCATATGAACATGATTCTTCTATACTAGTTATAGCACAAAATAAATATTGAGTGAACATCAGAAGTTATCTTGTTTCAACCGCAGAAAGACATCGATACACACCATTTTTCAAGTTCACTTCCACCGACGTTAATCTACTCTCCTGTCTGGTTTGTTTGACAGACGAAATAGTAGATTCACCGTTATTATTGGTCATATCGCCTGTCAATCAAGCTCCCAGCGAAGGGTCAATTGTACTAAAAATAGAAAAGTTTTTCCTTTGGCTTTTTTAAAAGGTTCATACACAGATGACAATGTCACATGGATCCTCAAAAACAGCTAAAAATGCTGTATTATACATGCCAGGCCAGTAGTTGGCGATGTCAATTTGTGTTCACTTACACGTAATTTGCATGTGCATGATGTCACCGGTTTCACAAATGTACATTTTTGTAGTTTACACAGAGAGAATAACAATTGATTTAAAAAACTTGCTCTTTGAAACTCATTTTCAAAGTTTGCGTTTTCAGGCCCCCAAAATGCTGTTGCCATGTAAATGAATGGCCAAAATGCATAAAAAGTTCTCTGTTTTTAGTTGAAAATGGTTTTTGTTTTACATTTTGTTTGGTTACACTGTATTTTAAGGTGTCCTTATTACGGTGTAATTATACATATAAGTACTGAGTAATATTAATTAACTACATGTACTTACTATATGGTTAGGATTAGGATTAGGGTTTGGTTTAGGGTTACTTGCATGTAATTATACATAATTAATTGTTATTATAATAGTAAGTACATGTAACGTGTAACAAGAACACCTTAAAATATAGGTGTTACCTTTTTTTTTTTTTTTTTACTTTTCTGAAATGGCTAGCTCATTGCTAGGGTCTTGCTTTGGTTTTCTGGGTGGTTGCTAGGCTGTTGCTAGGTGGTTCCTAGGGTGTTTACGTCACCATTCAGAGGAGGTTTCTGTATTGTTTTGGATGTTCTCTTACTGGCCCAGTGTAAGTTCAGAACAAAACAAAACAAAACAAAACAAAACAAAACAAAACAAAACAAAACAAAACAAAAACAAAAACAAAACAAAACATCCAGGTGGATGCTGCACACTGGTGGTGGTTGAGGAGAGACCACCCCCCCCACCCCCTCTGGGTGTATAGCAATACACATGAAAGCGCTATATAAATGTATCATTCATTCAAAACAAAACAAAAAAAACAAAACACCATTCAGAATCATAAGTCTAATCATCTGAAAACCTAATTGCTAGGCAAGTTACACACAGAAGTCTAATACTATACTAACAATCAATGCTGGGTGAAAGAACTTTGGCTACAACTTCCTCTTGGTTGTGTCTGAGGTTAAGAGGTCGTAGTTAGGTCAGGTTAGTGTTAGAATGAGGTCAGAAAAACTATAAATGGAGCGTCAGCCTATTTCAAGTTGAGACTAACAGACCAAATAGTTCTTTGGAGTTGTAAAACAGATTATTTTGGCTAAGGATAATAGCTATGAACATTGAACACGTAAAATATTAAGCAATGAACACACACAAATACAGTGCAGAATGTTTGGGGAATTCCATTCTATACAAAACATGACTTGTCGAAGCTGTCAGCAGTGGCATATTAAGGCCAACACATGTGTTTATCTGCAGGCTATGTCTAGGTTAACTGATCGAGTTAGAGCTTGGGCCGCAGTGCTCGAGGCAGACAGCATCTGTCCTCTTTCTTGGCCCCATTTCACCTTGCTCACCTTTTTAACCTGGGTAGATATCACTGTTTACTCTGTTTGCCTGCAGATACCATGATCAATCCATGTCTGTCAATACTGAGAACAGCCCGTCATAATGGTGGAGTTAACATGCACGTTCTGTCCTATTGATTCATGCTAATGTATTCAAGGGTTGTTCCATGTTTTCACCCTCCTTTCTAAGTCTTTTTCTGTTTGCTCAAACTGTGCAGGCCTATGACTTTGAAAAATATGTTTAAAGCCAAAAATGGTTTATGGATTGAAGATTCTTAACTTTTCCAGCTGAGTGGCCAAAACTCTAACTTGTAAAAGGAAAGAGGTTGGTTAAAAAGAAAAAGAAAGGAAACATTGGCGTAATGGATTAGACAGGTCCTTCCCGTGTTCCTTTATATACAAATGTGAATTTCATTTTCAAAATGAGTCTTTATGATTGTGTTCACTTGGCTCCCTCCAAATTACAGTAGGCTACTTTTTCTTTTCTTTTCACTTTTCAACATTAAGTCTGCATGGTTAAAGAACAAATGACTGAACAATAATACAAACTACAAACAATTTAAAACTATATAGTAGCTTTAGTTCCATAGGACGAATATCACGAATCAATACAGTCATATTTAACCCCAAAATCAAAAGAAATAAATAAGAAATTACATTTAGGTGTTCTTAAGTGTCTTGCCTTATGATCCTAAAAATAGGCTTTGTTTTCTGTTTGCAAAATCATTAAAAGCAATAATAATAACATCTCAGAATGTTTTGGGGGGAAATTTTGGGATAAAATATGACAATTTTTGTGAGATTCATCCCAGTCTTTCCATTGTCACTGTTTTAGGTAAATCAGCATGCAACACTCTATGTGTGCATGTTTATGTATAAACGAGGGGTGCCTCGTGTTAAGGTGAAAGGTCACGGGGGGCCCAAGGGGATCGGTGACAGGTGAAGATATGGCCATGTGCTAATTGGGGCAAAGCAGCCATTAGCATTATGGGTAGGTTAACGTGTAAAGTTACAGCTCCTGTGGAGAACCCTGTGCGGTGCCAGAGAAATACAGCACTGTAACCGAGCCCTATCTGACGCAGAGAGATACAGAGGATCTAAGACTGTTGATCAAATTCAAAGCTGCCAAGAGAGCTGCCCCATCTGAACTCTGTGCTAATATTATGCTATCTGTAGCAGAAATCTGATAGAACTGTAAAATGTATTACCAATAAATGTGAATTAAAGCCCAATCATTTCCTATCGTGTTTAAACAGGAAGCACTTTTCCTTGCAGACTTTCTAAATGACCTGCTTTGTCCTCTGTTAACCTCAACAATTTCATTTGTGAATAAGTGTAAAGTTAATGACAACTACAGCATTCAACTAATAAATGAATAATAAACAATAAAAAATTATAATTTAATATAAATTATACAAATAATTGTAATATACTGTAAATGCTAAATAACTTTGATAAAACTTTAATAACATTTTTGTCCAGGAAACATTTTATTTGATTACAGTTTTATGCATTTATATACATTTAAAGTTCTGTTTTTATATTCCATTTTGTTTTTGAGAATCTTGCCTTAAAGGTACTACATTATTTTTTACATTTACTACATTTAATTTAAAGTTTATTATTATTTTTGAAAGCTCTTCTCTGACTGGCGACCCCAGAGGACAGATGTGTTGAAGGATTTAGGGGAAAAATGCCAGCCCAGCTAATGCAAATTGAGGTAGTCAGTTGCTAACAGTGCTGTCAGTGTGAAATGCAATGCATGCAGGTCTTCTTCCCCTTTGCTAGTATTTATAAATGCTTACTGAATTAGAGTGCTAGTTTATTTGTGTATGTGTGAGTGTGTAAGTGTGCATTCTAGAGGCCGGAGGAATGTGGCTAATGTCAAGCGGACAGACTGTCTGACGACTCTGTCGCATGTTACCCTACAGTCTGGGTGGTCGAGATTCGTTGAGCGCATCCCAACCTGCTTCATGGGTTCACCTGGTCACCCTAAATCAAAGTTTCTTACAGTGTGAAATCCCTCATTTCCTCGTTCCTCGCTCCTCACAGTAGGCAACCGTGACAGAAGAACCGACCGATAAACCGGCGTATTTGCCCCGTTTTGTTTCCGTTTTTCATTCAGTGTTTTTTGTTTCCCATTGTTCCCTCATGGATGCCCTCCTTCGCCCGGAATGGTTCTCGAAAAAGGCAGTCCGGTACTAAAATCGCACCCAGTTCTGGCGGTGCGAAAATGCCCAAAAGTGGGTAGTTCCACAATTAGTTCTGGTACAATGAAAAGGTTCCCGCGGTGCGAAAGGCCCTATTGTGCTATGTGTGATTCCTGGCTACTCTGTGTTTCCTCCTGTGGATTATTAAAGACTGTTCTGTGTGAACTGTGAAATCCCTCGTTTCCTCGTTCCTCGCTCCTCATAGTGACAGAAGAACCGAACGATAAACAGTTCTTTTTGGCGTATGTTTCGTTTTGTTTCCGTTTCAGTGTTTTTTGTTTCCTGTTGTTCCCTCATGGATGCCCTCCTTCGGCCAGAATATCTCCTCCTCCTGCTGGAGCAGGGGGAGAGATCACTCGAGGACCATACGAGACTGCAAGCTGAAGTTCCAGCTGCTAGCAAGCACCACCAGCTACCCGGACGACGCGCTCTGTGTGTTCTATGATGCCAGTCTAAACATTGAGTGCAGAGCGCCGTCGTCCGAAGATGGTCCTCGAGCGGATTTCACCGCCTTTGTGGAGTGGATACTGGCAAGAAACGGATCCCCGCTCACCGTCAGTTCCGAGGAGAATCTTGCCAGTACCAATCCCGACCCAGAGCCCAGCCCACCATCTGCCCGCGATGCGGAGCATCAACCCGAGCCCACCGTTGATGGAGAGCCATTTCCCGCCGCGATCAGCGAGCCAGTGCAAAGCCAAGCGACTGAGCAGAGGATCGCCCCAGACATAGAGCTGAACCAGTCAGACCAGGGGCGAGAGCCGGCGACAATGCCCATCACGAGGGAGAAAGCCGGGACGGTGTGAGCGCGAAGAGGAGCTCCACCCCCTGCACCGCGGCTGAGGGTGAGCTGAGTATGGCGCGGCAAATGTGCCACACCGAAGAGGAGAGTGCTCCAGTCCCCGAATCCAGTCCAGAGCGCCCTCCAGTGCGCCATCCTGTTCCCGTGTTCAGCCTAGAGGGGGCTCCCGATCCAGAGTTTAGCCCTGAATGCCCGGAGGTTTACAAATGCCCACCCTCCCAACCGCTCCTGCCTCCTCCACCGCTGTTGTCTGGCAGCCCCTCTGCTTGCCCTCAGCCCACCATCATTACGGTGCGAGCTCCGCGGGTCTGCCATCCTCCAGCGTCGCCTTGGCTGGAGAATCCCTCACCTCCGCCTTCAGCCTCCGAGGCCCGGACTCCGCCTCGGCCCGTAGACCCAGCGACTCCACCTCGGCTCCTAGCTCCCTCGCCTCCACCGTCACCTGTCGATCCACCAGCTCCACCGGGCTCCCTCGTCCCTCCGGCTTCACCTTGGTCGGGCGTTGACCCACCATCGCCTCAGGACTCCGCTCCTCCGGCTGCACCTCGTTGCTCTGTCCCCCCGGCTCCATTGGGCTCCTTCCTCCCGCCAGCTCCACCTTGGTTCTCAGTCGCTCCGGCTCTGCCGTGGATCTCCGACTCGGTTGCCAGAGCCCTCGGCTCCACCCTGGCCCCCCAGATCCTTGGCATCCCCCTGGCTCGTTGGCTCTCCGTCTCCGCCTCGGGCTCCTCCACCACCTGCTCCGCTGCCGTTGGTCTGCCCCCTGGAGTTGGCGGCCATTCCTCCTCCATGGCTCCTCCCTCCGTCGGCTCCATTGTGGGTCGCCATCATGGCTGTGGCTTGGGTCCTGCTTGGCTCCTCCTGCTCCGGGCCCCTCCTGTCTCCTCCCTGGCTCCTCCCTCCTTCGTCACCTCCCTGATCTCTGTCTGTCGGCCCCCTCCCGGGTGTTCGTCCTCCTCCTGAGCCTCCTCCTTAGTTCCCACCCATTCCCCCCCTCTGTTGTTCTACAGTGCAAGGACGCACCTTCTGGGAGGGGGGCGATATGTCAGGATTCTGGACTGTATATGTTCTGGTTTGCCCCGGTTTCTGTTCCTGTTTGTCCTTATTTGGTCTGTGTTTGTCGGTTCTTAACATTATTGTGCTACGTGTGACTCCTGGCTACCCTGTGTTTCCTCCTGTGGATCATTAAAGACCGTTCTGTGTGAAATCCCTCGTTCCTCACTCCTCACAGTAGGCAACCGTGACACGTACAAACTTGATATACTGTACTGCTCAGCCCTAGTTGATAGGTTGTTTCTTACTGGTCGAAGTCTCTTATATTGTATGAAGTCTACAGTATTTTTCAATGTTTCATTATCAACCAGGCAAAAATCCATAAGACCTATTGCATAGAAAACTATAACTGTAATGGTACTTTAGCAAGTACCAATCACTTGGGAGTCTCCATTTTTCTATCTTACAGCATGATAGATCATGCAACTGAACCAGGGCCAAACATATTGTGAGCTTAAATGAGGATGACATATACGGTTGCCTGGACAAGAGGCTTTGAGTCTACGAGTATGTGTGAAATCACTTACACCTCACATTATGTGAGTTTAACCATGCAGAACCAAACCAAAGAACCATGTTATTGTCTACACAGCGGCAGCTTTTGAAAGGGGTTTAAAGTCATGTCTTAAAGGCCAGGGGCACTCCATCTTCATGAAGAACATGAGTTCTGGGTACTCCACCCACTTGCTCCCTGAGCAACACTGGCACCAGTAGCATTCTGAATGAATGGGACATTGCCTTTATATTTGCATACAGTTAATTTATGCACACCAGCTCTTAGCTTTCAGGCAATGAGGGGCAAGTTAACAAAAGCTGCGGCTGTAATTGGAGCTTAAGCCGGTAAAGCAAAGTTAATGCAGCCTGGAAAACTTTGGCTGCAATTAGTGTCTCTCAGTAGGTTCATGCAATGGTTTGTCCACATGGTGTTGGTTGTGTTATAGATCTGATAGTCCTTTGAACATTCTGAGAATGACTATGCTTACATATGCAAATTTACATCAAATCAAGTGTATTTAAGCAAGTTTTTTTTTTGTCTTTCAATTGTTGGATTCAAAATGTTTACACAACATTGTATTCTTACTAGCTATTTTTATATTTTATGCATGATTAATAAGATAATTTTTTATTTATTTATTTATGAATAAAAAAATATATATTAGGGCTGTCAAGGAATAAAAAAAAATACAGATTTTTCTAAATAATTGCACCCAACATTAATATTTTTCACAAAAACACACCAAATTTAACAACCTTTTTTTTTTCAGACTGAATCTCAATGCATCTTAATGCAGAAACAAGGTCATTCAAAATTATTTTTACGCATACAGACTGGTTAAATATGTTACCACTGCCTGTTTGATTCATTTACTTTGTTTCACTTTCAAATTACATGGAAAATCTGAGCTCAGGTCTGAAATCAGTTGTAGTGATTCTAATCTGAAAGGAGGCTGATTTTTGGTTAAAGTATTGGCAGCCGAGACAGGGGCGCATGCAGCGGTTCAGTGACATTAGCGGGCAACCTAAACCAGACATTTGGCATCATGACTTTAAAATCAATCCAGGTTCTCTTGTAAAAGAGCTCAGCTGATCTCTGTTTTTATGATCTCCCCAAGAACAAACGTGTTCCTTGTAAAGCTAACAGACTGATGCTATTCTGTTAGCCAACTCTAAGAACCTGATGATATTCTGATCTGATTACATTTAATGCATTTAACATTTACTTACATTTAAGAGTTTGTTGTTGTTTTGAACTTCATTCCACAAGTAAAATGGATTAGTTGTGCTACTACATTTCTAAGAGCTCAGGCATATGATTTTTATCTTAAAGGTGATAAAACAGGCTTAAAGATGTGCAGTCACATTTACTACTGTTCAGCCAATTTTTGTGGGCGAAATACAGTCATTTCTATGTAATCGGGAATTTTATGTGAAGGCGAAATATTTCCCCACACATATTCCGCACTAGGTTTGAGTTAGTCATGTAAATGGCTTTATGGTATATTGTCTCCTATATGTTACTGTATATCCAATAGAACTAGCTATCATCATTTATTAAAGAATAATTCTACAATTGTCTAGTAAAGCTACATTAATTTGGAATGTAACAGCGGATAGTTTCTTTTGTTTTACAGGACCAACTTGTTTACTTAATTTGATCTCATTTTAAGCATCCATCAGTTTTTGTCATTGTGGTACTGTGGCTTCACAATGCTAACCAAGCAAAGCCAGTATTGACAACAATGGGCTGGTAATGGGCTTAGCAAAAAATATGGATTATTTGACCCGCGTCAAGGTGAATGTGTACTCATTAAACTCTTAAACCTACCAGCGATTCTCTAATCTTGTAACCTTGTGCCCCGAACATGCAGTATGTATTTCTCTGGAAGCTTCTGTTTTATGATCAAACATGTGGTCTTGCATGTCTTGATGGTCTCCTCTGAGCAGATCGAGACCCATAACCCTCTCATGCTGTTTAATAATGGATGTTTAAGAAGTTTCTTAGCACAAAAGGGCTTTGTTCCAGTTCTGCTCGACTGCCCTGTATAAATGAAAACAAAAAGCTTGTGAGTGGAATGAGGAAGTGGAAACTCATCTATAACTAGCTAGCATGGTTAAGGTTCTTAGTTCATCTCTTGGTTGGCTGCTCAAAGCTTGCTCTTATTAAAGGTCTGAAAAAGATCATCTTGTTCACATTGCTAATGGAGTAACCTTCGTTTTGGGTTTCTGTATTAAAGGAATATTCTTGGTTCATTTATAGTATACGTTATATGTTTTTTTTTAAGATCCCGCATCCCCATTTTGAAACTCTCTCCTACACATAACATAACTGTTTTATACTGTCGACTACGAGTTCAAGGTGTTATCACTACTTGCTTTCAGCAATAGAAGAGCTCTGTTCCTTTCACAGCTGATTTAAAGGGAAGCAAACTGTAGTATATTGAGAATTAACCTTCTGGTGTTGACTACACAAGCCCATAAGCGACTTTTATCCACATATATCAAATTTCAATCCACTGAAGAGCTCAGGGAAAGGCCTAGACATAACACTTCTGAGGAAAACATTCCCAGCACTTCTTCGCAATACAACCCTTCCAGAAAACCACACCATCGGCAGTTTAAAGAGCACCCTGCTGGGCAAACAACACTAGTCATGTCATAGTCAACCGTATCTACAAAGCAATGCCCAGAATGTCTCCTCCAGGACCAATCCTACTAGGATGTGTGACGAGCATCTCCGTGTTGATCTTCCTGATTGAACCATGCAGGAATGTGGTCCAGCCCATGACTAATACAGCATGTATGTTGGGAAATATCACAAACAACATGTATTCATTATCAAAAGCCCTCTTGACGTGTTTTAGCCTGGGGTTTAACGTTACATATCGAACTTTAAAATATGGAGTATGGTTTTGATTTGCTTGACGTTGATTCATATTCATCATGCATGAACTGCTGATTGTGAGTTTGATTGCTGGAAGCATTCAAACTCAGAGTTTCTCTCAGAAGTTGTCGTCTGGGTTGACGTCTACCAATTTTCCACGATGTAGCATAATAAATGTGCATTCTTCATCTATTATCCACTCTGAGATCAGGACCCTCATCAATAGTCTCTCGACACTAGTCATAATTGGACTAAATTATGTTTTTAAATTAATATTATGCTTTAAATTGTGGTTTAACTTTACAAAAATGCTTGTGTTTTGTAATTCCCTTTCATTGATGACTGGGTTCTCCAAACATTTGCTTGAGCTGTGTGTCGACAGATCACTGATGTGATGCCCATTTTTTTTGTGTCTGGAGTCTGGACCCATTCATTTATTCACAAAACATAAAAAATACTCAGCTTTGTGGGTGTTGAAATCTGATCGTCAACAGTGAAGCTTCTCAAAAAAAAAATGAAAATGAACAGCAGCATTTAACTATACTTCAATATAAATAAACACATAAAATGGCAAAAAATATCCAATGGAATTTTAATTTCCATCATCTGAACCAACCTGACTTTCAAATGCTAAACACATGAGAGAAAGGACAGGAAGTTGTCGCTTAACTAACATCACACGTTTGAAAAATATAGTTAGTAACGTCACTGTTTAAAATCGAGTGTGATGTTGCTTTTATGCAATAGTTCAGTAAACAAGAAGTTAATCTTGAGTAATTTACCTTTTGGATACAATATTCCCAATTATTAGCCAAATTAGCTTTTGTTGTGGTCACATTAGCCGAATTTCAGATGAATTGTCAAAAAAGGTCTTCTGCCCATTGTCAATAGCATAGCAATGTATGAAGCACAGCTCACACAGAAGTCCATTTTAAACCAAAACCAGCAGCTTTCTGTTGGTAAATGCAGCAAATTGACATGACCAAATTATTGACGATTGAAAACTTCAATCTGAGCAATGGCAAAAGTGAACACATCTTAACAATGAACCCTGGATGTAATCCATGTTTTTGAACTAATCACTTGAGTTAATAACTCCATAAATTACTAGTATGTGATTTCTGTCCCTGAATGAATCGGTATTTTTGAACAAACAGTTTAATTGAAAGATTCAATTACTTGTTGCCAACTACTGGAATATTGATGTAAACCTACAGAAGAATAACTGAAAAATCCCTACCACTAATGCTTTTTTCACATGAAAGCACGACCATAACTATGTCTTATATATATATATATATACATATACAGGTGTTCTATATTCATGCACTGCTTTAATTGACGCACACAAACACACACACACGCTGGAATTTGTGTTGTGCTTCTGTGAATGCACTGCTTTAATTGACGCACACAAACACACACACACACACACTGGAATTTGCGCTGTGCTTCTGTGAACAGTAAACCCCACCTACTTTGACTTGATTGGCCATCTCAATTATTTTGACATTGACAAGCGCTGTTAGACCGCTGAGATAGACCAGACTGAAAATATCACTTTTAAACCTTTTGTCATCTTAAAAAACAGAGCGCTGTGTAATGGAGTGCAGCAGATCAGTGCAAGAATTTTTCTTTTTTATTATATTGAACATTCTTATTAGTCATTGACCCAAATATATTATGTAATCCTATTTGTCATACTGAAATATCACATGGCATATAAAAACACTGCCTTTTCGAAAGCATTCAGACCCTGATAAAGTCTCATTTGGATGAAGCTGCCAAGCTTCTCTTGCAGTATGATGCAATCAGTGTTTCTCTGTGAGGTGCACCCTTCAGCTTTGGAGAGAGTTCATTATCCAAAACACAGGGGCCAAATTATCACTGCAGTGGCTCATCAACAAAAAGATTAATGTTCTCCACTGATGCAGTGTCACAGTCAAAGCCTTGATCCCAATCCAACTGGCCTGGCACAATTTGAAAACTGCATTGCATAAGAGCCACCTAACTAACTCAAGCTACCTGGAGTGAATCTGCCTAAAATGGGCTGTAATTACGGTTGCAAAAACTAAATTTTGGAAATATTCCAGAAATGTTGGAAACTTTCCAGGATTTTTTGGAATATTCCAGGGATTTTTGGAAAGTTGCAGGAAATGTTCCACCCCTTTGCAACCCTAGCTGTAATGTAAAGATAATTGCACAAAAAAAGCATTCTTCAGTTTTTTTGTTTGTTAATTAATACAATTTCAGTGTAGGATTAGTCATTCAGACAATTGGTTAGTTTAGCCAAAAGTTCTCTTTTCAAATACACACATCTTGCTGCTGTTGCTTCCCAATTTATAAAACATATAATAAATAAATTACAAGCCTAGAATTACTGTCTTTACTATGTTAGATACTTATACGTAGCTTTCCCATCTCCACTGATGTGCAAAGTTTTAGTAAACAGTATGCACAAAAATGTGCTAAGTGACCTTTGACCTTATGTCAAATATTATTTTACATTTAGCTTAAATTAGATAATCATTCTGTTGTATCCCCTTGTGGAGACCCAAATATGAAATAAACCACATTAATTTTCCCTAATCGCATTATTAGCAGGTGTGAGAGCACCTGTCAATTGGGAATGTTGACTTAGATATGCGTTTAAGTATGATTCACGTTTTCAGGGCTCAGAGGTCAGGACAGGCGGACACAAGACACCACAGAATCCTCCTGAGAAGGGGAACGTGTGTCCGTTTATCTGTGGGGTGGGAAGGTCTTGTGAACGTTTCCCACTGTGCTGTATTTTACTTTCTCACGTGCAGACTAACAAACACGGCCTTAAATTCACATTAGGAATTCTTTTAGAAAGACAGAAAATATGAAAGTCAGATTAAACACAATGGCACAAAAATAAACAGTTTGAGGTTAATCAATGTTTAACCTAACACTCTCAAACTAAACCTTTAGTTACTCTACCGTTCAAACGTTTGGTACATAAAAAAATTCTTTCTTGAAAATCTCAAACTAAACCTTTAGTTACTCTACCGTTCAAACGTTTGGTACGTAAAAAAATTCT
This sequence comes from Sinocyclocheilus anshuiensis, assembly GCF_001515605.1. NCBI lineage: Eukaryota > Metazoa > Chordata > Actinopteri > Cypriniformes > Cyprinidae > Sinocyclocheilus > Sinocyclocheilus anshuiensis. The sequence continues at coordinate 373,117 of NW_015558595.1, read as the reverse complement.
TTCTTGAAAAGAAATTAATACTTTTATTCAGCAAGGATGCATTAAATTCATCAAAAGTGAGAGTAAAGACATTTATAATATTAGAAAAGGTTTCTATCTCTAAAAAAAACTCTGTTAAACTTTCTAATTATCAAAGAATCCAGAAAAAAATGCATTATGGTTTCCACAAAAATATTAAGCAGCACAACTGTACAACATTGATAATAATAAAAATGTTTCTAGAGCGCCAAATGTATTCGAATGGTTTCTGAAGGTTAATGTGACACTGAAGACTGGAGTAATGGCTGCTGCTTTGCCATCACAGGAATAAATTACATTTAAAAAATTAAAACAAAAAACAGTTACTTTAAGTTGTAACAATATTTTACAATATTACTGTTTTTACTGTATTTTGATCAGATAAATGCAGCCTCAAATAATTAAAACATTGACAGTCAATCAAAATTGTTTCGACTTTTAACACACGTACTGCAGTTATACTGTACACTTTAGGATTTAACATCTGGGAAATATTTTGTGCCGCACACACGTCAAGAAATAAACTTAACCTTAAGTTGCTTCTAAACTTTTGAGCAACACAGCATTTTTATATTAGACCGAACCTGAACCGGAAGCTGAAATTAAAGGCTCACCTGACAACGCAATTTTCCCAAAAAGAAAATCTTTATGACACGAGTCTTTAAATGAGTCTGCTAAATGGGGTGAAAAGGGATTGTTGGATTTCTATCTGAGGTTACAGAAGCTGCATGTTTCTAATTAGTCTCCTGAAACCTAACCAGAAGTGGGATTTCTCTCTTTCGCTCCTGCTTTTGAGGTATTTTATTTAATGCTTATTTCCTCACATATGCTTCCTCCACCGTTTCTTCCGCAACGTCATTTCTTCATTCCCCTCCGTCTAGTTCTCATGCACTCACTTCAGTCTTGCCCTGAGGAGTTCTTTGAGCAGTAATAATGCCACTCTTATCTTACGGAGATGCTATCGGTGGCACTTTGAAGCCTGGCTGATGTGATCTGTTGCCCTCCACACCACTTTTTATTAAACCTACATTAGAATGACGAGTTTGACAAGGCCTAATATAATCCCATAATAGTCTGGTGAGACATGCTGTCTACTGTCTATGGTGATCAAAGAGCCTAGGGTGATCTTCACCTTGTCTTGTGTGCTGGTCCCTTTAAATATATAGAATAATTATAATATCTTTTAAGTTCCTGAATTTAAATTAAATATGAAATGTAAAATTGTAATAAGAATAAGTAGAAAAATGGAAATATAATATTATATTTATAATAATATAATAATATATATATACATATACACACACATATACATATGAATGCATTTAATATAACTAAAAATAAATTAAGCACAATGTTATTTCTGGTGCCATTTCAAAGACTGATTTTATACATTTGATTTTATTTAATGCATTAATTGATGCATTTATTAATTAATATTAATAATACCTTAATTCTTGAATTCTTAATTTTGGAGGTGCTGGTTTGAATGAGAAGCCATGGAGTAATTTGTGCTGGATCCATTGCACATGTTTTGTGTTTATAGGCAGCTTGGTGAATATACAAACCTATTTGGCAGGTACTTTATACAGACGCCTCTTTATTCGAGGATGAAAAGCAGAAACGTGAAAGAAAAGAAAGTGGTTGTAGATAAGAGAAATGGGACTTTCATTGGGACTAGAGGGAGTTATCTGGTCATTGAAGAGAAAAATAATGAGGGATTGGCTTTAGAATCAGTGTTAAAAAGGATAAAGATGAAGAGGAGGGTATCAATGTGGCCTCCACTTCTCTATACATTAGTGAATAACTAATGAGAAACAAGAAGGAACATTCATTAGTTTGGTCTTTGGAGACTTTGATGGTATGGTGAAGGGCCTTGCGTCTTTGTATAAGTATGAGAGCATGTGTGTGTGTGTGTGTTTTGGAATATTGGGGTAAAGATTGGCAAGTAAACACCAAAACCTCACATATAAATGCAAAGAACATGCTTGTGTTTCCATTACAGAATTACAGAAAACCCAGTCCTTTGAGTTCTACACTTTGTCTGAGAAGGCCATGGACTATAGGATCCTTTTCATGGATGAGGATCAAGACCGTATGTACGTGGGCTGCAAAGACCATGTAATCTCGATGTACATCAACAACATCAGCCAGACCATGCTGAAGGTGAGAGAGCAGTCAAAACCTCTCTATATCAACATGAAATGCAGCACAACAGTAGAAACCAATGGCGACCACATTTCTTTCCTTCTCATTTGACTAATGGGAAAGTGGCAGTTTGGCTAAACAGTGTTGGCTTTTGAGGAGACAGTTTGAACACAACTGGCAAAAATTATGGAAGTTTATCTTTCCTCTTCCAGCAAAGGCTGGCAAAACTTCAGAGATCCATTGCATTCCAGTGCATTTTGCTGGTCTATGCTGCACATCTATCCAGCAGGGCTCAACCCCAATCACGAGTTCACCAGTAAAAAGCCTCACCAAAGTTGAAGTACAATACAGCATGAGTTGTTTCTACTTTAAGAGCTTGACAAATAACTACTAGACTTTAAAGTGGTAATTTACTTTTTTTCATGAAAGTCTAAGGAGAAATGTAGCAGAATGTTCAAACTGCTCGTGCATATAATGAAAGGTGACTTTTGATCAATTTAATGCTTGATATTGATTTAATATAATTAATAAATTCGCTTATTACATTTATGCTTGTGTAGTAGTCCCATTAGACGTGCATAGTAACATAAATCTGTCAGTCAAAATGTTCCTTCATCCTTATATTACAATTTTCTCACTATTCTCTTTTTTTTTTTTCTCAGATCTTCTGGCCGGCATCCACTACTAAGGTCGAGGAGTGTCAGATGGCTGGCAAAGACCCCACAGTAAGAACATTGACACTTTTAAACTCCTGGCATGTTATGGTTGGCCAGATCTTTTATGCCTCTGATTCACAGAGAAGACAGCAGCATTCTTGATTCAACTCCTATTTGTGTGTTGCTTGGTGAAGTGATCATCCAGTGAGCTGTTTTCACATGCATTATTTTCCCTACAATCACATGCAATTAATCAAACTTGTCCCAAATCAATCAAAAGAGCACCAAGCATGAGCTGATTTTAAATCAGTGTTTAGTCCTCAAATTTTAACCTTCATGGCTGGATCAGGAACAGATGGTTCTAGCCACTACGTGTCCTAAAACTAAGTAAATGCTGGAATGGACTAATGTTCTCAACTGGCCAAAGAAAAATACTGTACTTCGTACCCATACCGCAAATGATCATTTTAAACCTGTATTTTATGTACTAATGAAATACAGGAATTTACAAGTGCACTGAACTGAAGTTGTATATTTTAATTGCACGTGACTGGAAAATAGGGTAAATTAATGTAAACCTGGCTACTTTTTGACACTGAGATGAGCGAAAATGTCCCAATTTACTGGTTTATGGCTCAATTTATATTCACCCCACATCATGAATGTTAGTATAATATCTGGGTGAATATCATAAAAAAATGACTGTGTCATATTTCACCCAAAGAAGAGAGCTAGTTTATCCTCTTTATAACAATTTACTCTCAATTTATACAATTATTTACACTTCATTATTTAAAATAAATTATTTGTAAAAGTCATTTAGGGAGAAAATGCCACCAAAATATCCTTGAAAGTCTTCATAAAATTCACCCAGCCCTAAATTGTAGGACTACAGTGGTTTAATAACTTTAACAGTGGGGGTACAGAGCAACATGTCACATAGTGATATATGCAGCTTTTGCAGATCAGCCTTCCCGCACTGCTCCTGACAAATATTTGTGTTTGAGCCCTTCCTATAGTCTGTTTTCCTCTCTCGAAGTGTGTGCCTGTGTTTAAACTATAGGGCTTATGCCACAGCTTTCCTCTGACGTTTTATTTGTATCTGGATCTGTAGTACTGCCCCTTGTCAGGTTGTCAGGTTTCCTCCTCTCACTGGGATATACCCCATCCCTCTCCCCTGACAGGACCAGCAGCCACAGGAGCGGCAGCGCGTGACCTCACATCATCCGAATCTGTCTGCATCGTTTGGGAAACACTGAGGTGTTTCTTTAACAGAGCTGTAAATGATATTAAGACGTGTTTATGGAGCTCTTTCTTGTTAATTCTGCCTGATCTGTACGTGAACCGTAAGCTGTCAAGACGTCTTTTTGCCTTTGCGGAAGAAAAAGTTTTCATACCATAAATCAGTAGTGAATACAAGCCAGTAGAGGATAATGTTGACGTGCCACAGAAAAATAACTATTAATGACAAACATGTGAAAGAGATCAAGGGGAAATGGGAGGAGTGGATGGTGGGGTATGTGCTATTGGAAGTGCTGTTATTTTTCTGGAGTTGCTCTTGAAGGACCCGTGTGTGCGCATGCTAACCGAGAGCTCATGCAGCTGCTGTTTTGACACACTTCGCCAAGTTCCTAACTGCTCCCCTGGCACTTCTTTTCTTTCTCTACTCATCCCTCTCTCACTCTTTCTTTGGGCTGGATCATGTGCAGTCGCTTTGGCGTCACTTTAGTTTGGGATTCCTATATTCTAAGATAGGCCTTGAATTCCTGACCTATGTAAACTTTTACTTCCTCAATGGATCGAAATAAATTGTCTTAATTTTAATTGGCATTGTCAGCTTCCTAAATAAGCGTATCAGCTTGCTAATAGAATTATGTAGCACTAAATTACTTTAAAATTACATTCAAAGAGATTTTAGGATAACTTTCAGGAACGAGAACAATGAAATCTGTCTGCATCGTTTGGGAAACACTGAGGTGTTTCTTTAACAGAGCTGTAAATGATATTAAGACGTGTTTATGGAGCTCTTTCTTGTTAATTCTGCCTGATCTGTACGTGAACCGTAAGCTGTCAAGACGTCTTTTTGCCTTTGCGGAAGAAAAAGTTTTCATACCATAAATCAGTAGTGAATACAAGCCAGTAGAGGATAATGTTGACGTGCCACAGAAAAAGAACTATTAATGACAAACATGTGAAAGAGATCAAGGGGAAATGGGAGGAGTGGATGGTGGGGTATGTGCTATTGGAAGTGCTGTTATTTTTCTGGAGTTGCTCTTGAAGGACCCGTGTGTGCGCATGCTAACCGAGAGCTCATGCAGCTGCTGTTTTGACACACTTCGCCAAGTTCCTAACTGCTCCCCTGGCACTTCTTTTCTTTCTCTACTCATCCCTCTCTCACTCTTTCTTTGGGCTGGATCATGTGCAGTCGCTTTGGCGTCACTTTAGTTTGGGATTCCTATATTCTAAGATAGGCCTTGAATTCCTGACCTATGTAAACTTTTACTTCCTCAATGGATCGAAATAAATTGTCTTAATTTTAATTGGCATTGTCAGCTTCCTAAATAAGCGTATCAGTTTGCTAATAGAATTATGTAGCACTAAATTACTTTAAAATTACATTCAAAGAGATTTTAGGATAACTTTTAGGAACGAGAACAATGATCTCTCTCTCTTTTGTTCTCCTCAGCATGGATGTGGAAACTTCTTACGAGTGATCCAGCCTTATAACAGGACGCATCTGTTCATCTGCGGCAGTGGAGCCTACAGCCCAGTATGTGCATTCGTTAATCGTGGCAGGCGTCCTGAGGTCAGTTTACACTCACTAATGAAAACGAGTCAGAGTGTCTGATTTAGTTCAGTTTTACCTTCATTTTACTACATTTGCTTCAAAAAACAAACAAAACAAGCCACAACATGAGTCATGAATGCATACAGTAACTAAGGTTAAAGAAGATGTGACAAGACTAAATGAAATGAGATTAAACAAAATTAAGGGAAGAAATAAAAAGTGAAGAGACTACATGAGTTGAGACAAGATGAGACAACCAGAAACAAAACAATACAAGAAGAGATGAAAAGAGGTGAGATGAGATGAGACAAGAAAAAATATGAACAAGATGAGATGACATAAGAGACAAGACAAGACTTAAAATGAGAAAAGAGGAAAAGAGAAGAGACCAGATGAGATTAGACGAGACGAACCAAGAATCCTTAGTTAAAAAAAGTAATGAGACCATGAAATGAGATGAGAAAAGATGAAATTAAACAAGAATAGAAGAAAAGCGAAGGTACCAGATGAAATGAGACAAGATTAAACAAGAATCGAAGAAAAAAAAGGGACGAGACCAGGTGAGATGAGACGAAACGAGAATCCTTAGAGGTAGAAAAAAAAAGAACGAAGAGAAAAAAAAATGGTAAAAAAAGAGACAAGGCGAGACCAGATGAGATTAGGAGCAGTCCTGCTAGCCATCTGAGTCCAACAGCTTGTTTTCTATCATTCTTTTTTTGTTTGAAAAGCATTTTACTCTCTCAACCCTCTGTCCGTGTGCATCTCTCTTGGCTGCACACCAGCTGGACTATTACAGAAGATGAAAACTCTGCAATAGGGTGACCTATAACCTTTAAAAGTGTGCTGAGTAGCTTTGTGACATAATGATGGGGCCACCCTGGAGTGACCATGTGACTCACATCTTTGCCTATAGTTGCGTGTGATGTAAAGAGCCAATACATTAGTTAAAGAATACACGTGTCCCCGAGACAAATTAGAAGCTCTACCACCAGCAGCTGTATGTCCTGACGGAGGCTCTCTACGTCTCTGGTTTCTCTCACTTCACGTAACTGGCCAACACCAAAGGAGAGGATAGACTGGCCTGGCAGTCGGAAACCTGGAAGCCTCTGGGCAAGTCTGTCCAACCAATCAGAAGAAAGCCAGAACCACTGCACTAATGAGTGCTAGGAAATTACACAGAAATCTTTTTATATAGATTGGCTGTGAAACATTTCGGATCGAGCTGAAAGTTGAGAACAGATTTCATGATGGTAAATTGGATAAAATGATAACAAGAGCGTATGTCAGTAATTTATATTTATAAAGGATATGATTTGATTATTTGATTAAAAAAGGTCAACTTTGCAGAAAGGTCAACACATAAGGACTGAGCACGGTCTGTTTTGTTTTTGTGTGCCATTTAGTGATGGTTTATCTAGTTAAAACCATAGATTTGTGTGTGTGTGTGTGAAATGAGAGATTTTATGTTTTTGGTGTCATTGGCAGGAGCAAGTGTTCCAAATCTCTTCCAGAGCAGAATCAGGGAAAGGAAGATGCTCCTTTAACCCACAAGTCAACACCGTCTCGGTCATGCTCAGTAAGTGCTGCTGTCTTTTGTGTCTTTATCCACAGGTGCCGTTTTGTCTCGGACACGTACTATAACACTTTCTCTGTTAGCTCTTTCTTCATGACCCTATGGGGTCATAAAAACACCCACATCTTGTGGCAGGCTGCCCCCTTCTGATGTGACAACTTTGGGTCACTCAGTGCAGCCCCCTTAATCCTTTGATCTGTAATTGGCTAGTTGGTGTTGGGCTGCTGTTGACACAGCCAATGGGCTACATTACACGCGCATTCATGCTTTTTACACAACAGAGAGCCAATACAACTGCAACATAAACACACGTGTTATTTTAGTATCATTGAAACACTATTACAGTTTTTATTAATATTTGAATTAGTTATATTTTCATATTTTCCATTTTTATTTTAGTTAAAGTTTTAGTAATTTTGTTGTGTTTTTTTTGTCATATATATATATATAAACATATATATATATATATATATATATATATATATATGCCATATATATAGAAAGAGGGAGAGAGAGCGAGAGAGAGACAACCATTCATCTAGCTTTTCAGTTAACGTTTAGCGTTTTTTTATTGCGAGCATTTTATCGGTTTCAATATTAGTTAACTGTAATAACCCTGAAACACATATGCACTCATATGCATATGCGTTCTCATGAGAACTAATTGCATGTGCCACACATACTTGCCTACACAAATCACACACGCACACCTACATATAATGTTATAGGTCATCGTTGAGTCATCTGTATATGAGAGAAGGTTTTAAGTGGTTATTCTATTAAGTAGAAAAGTTCCTAACCGTCTAGACAGCATCAAAGACTGACGGTCCTTGACATGACAGCCTACAGCTTTCTCTGTCTGATGTCCGTCTGACAATTTCCATCATACACTTGGCCCTTAGTCGTACATGTCAGCCACGGGCCCCAGCAATATGGAGTGATGAAGTGATAGAGTAGTGCACTGATGAAAGGAAGGAGAGATTTGAGGAATGGAGACTTGAGCAGGCCATTAGTGGAGCACACCGCAGAGACATGTACAGCGTTTGGGTTAACAAAATAAATGTATTTTAAACAGGGCTGTCAAATTGAATATGCCGAGGCATAGGATTAAATGTTTAATTAATGTTTTAATTACATTAATGCATTTACTGTATTTGATTTGACATCATGAATGTTTCAATCTGTTCTGTGTAATTATTAAAACCCGACTAGAACAGATCGGTGAACACACACACACACACACACAATGCTCTATAGCGAAGCACTCATTTCAAATTAAAAGAATGTAATATTTTATAGGTAACTTTTTTATAAATCAGTCCCAGACAGAATATTTAACATAAGTGAAATCATTTGTAGTTTTTATTTTATAGTGGACTTTCAATAACATTAAATTATTGAAGCTCCAACAAATGAAACTCTGTCATTCATAGAAATGTTAAAGCAAAAACATTTTATACATGTAATTTTATACATGTAATGAAGTGCCGTAAAGGTTTTATTATTTAATTATTACTTTATTATTTACTTATAATTTTTTTTACTTATTTTATTATTTACTTATTAATTTATTATTTACTTATACTTATTTATTATTGCTTAATCTATTGTCTTTCCTAGTTTAATTCACCAACCAATTCATCTGAGAAGATATAAAATCCATACCTAACACTAAATCTGTGTAAAGCAACAGTGGGACACATTTCTGTTTCTGTTTGTGGTTAGATCAGGAGCTGTTCTCTGGCATGTACATTGACTTCATGGGGACAGACGCAGCCATCTTCAGGAGCCTGACCACAAGGAACGCAGTGAGGACGGACCAACATAACTCCAAATGGCTGAGCGGTACAAACCATATGTTATTTTATCCATCTACATTATTATGACTGTTCGGTCAAGAAAATTGCGGATGTTTTCTTGAAGCTACAAATAATTATTTATGTGGAGCATTAAATTATATGTTCACGTTCCATGCCATTTCAGTAAAATAATACACAAACCCCAAAGTAAAAACCTTCTTTGCCCACGTCAAAGGAAATAGCTGAAGACAGGACAGACTTGATATCTGTTTACAATGATTCCACCAGGAAAATGAAAATATATTGTGCATGCATGACGGTTTTCTCAAGAGGTCACATTATCTTTTACACAATGAAACACATATTTGGTCAGGATCTGTGAGATACATTTTCTTAACTCAGTTCACCAGCAGCTATATTATGTTTCATATAAACTTAGGCATTAGCACCATGCGGAGATGTTTGATTCTTTAGGCTAGAAATGATACAGTACAATCTTCTTATTTCTCTTTTGTGGTTGATGTAGAGCAAATTGAGTGTTTAAGCTGTAGTTATTCTTCTATTTTGACTAGAGCCAGTGTTCATCGATGCCCACATGATTCCTGATGGCTCAGACCCAAACGACGCCAAACTTTACTTTTTCCTGCGCGAGAGACTGACAGACAGTAGTGGAAACACTAAGAACATCCACGCTATGGTGGCTCGAGTGTGCCCTGTAAGTCTGACACTATTTGCAAGTTATGCAATCATGTTCAGGGAGGTATGTTTTTTTTTTTTAAGGAATTTCGATCAAGTGCAATCTCAATCTTACCATTAATATGAACTGAATAATATATAAATGTATGAATAATTTATTTTATGTCATTGTAAATTCTATTTAGAATGACACTGGTGGTCAGCGCAGTCTGGTGAACAAGTGGACCACGTTTCTGAAGGCTCGGCTGATATGTTCAGTTCTAGAGGAGGATGGTACAGAGACCCTCTTTGATGAGCTCGGTGAGACCACACACACACACACACACACACACACACACACAAGGTTACCATGTATTAAGGGGACATTCCATAGGCACAATAGATTTTCTACTCTACAAACTGTATTTTCTATCCCCTTACCCTAATATATATATATATATATATATATATTTGTTTATTATATATATATCGATTGCCATATATTTTGGGACTAGAAAAAATCCCAAGGGACCTTTAACTCCATCGTACCCTAATTAGATACGGTCTTGACTTGTATTTAACCCAAAACACTCCTTCAAAAGCCTTACAAATTTCACGTTATAGTTAAACAGCTTTCTATAATTACTGGTCATTAACCATAAACCAGCCATTATGGTTTTTTTCAGTATCCAACAACAGACCTAGGAAATTTGTAAAGCTTTTCACCTCATTAAAATCCTTTTACGATCATAAAACACTCAGCACAAACGTTTACATTGGAGGGTTACAGCCTGTGATGGATTTACACGCTTTCACCTGTTTTATTCTTGTTAGGCCAAACTAGAACCATGTCACAATGTTGTGGAACAGATGTTGAGCTATTGAGTGAGTGTTGGTCTCTTTCACTCCAGAGAATGTGTTTTTATTGGAGACGGACCACCCAAAGGGCCTCCTCATCTTTGGAGTTTTCACCTCTACAAGGTAAAGCCAATAACAATATTGAGCTTGCCGCTAATGTGTGTATATATGCACATGCATGTTTTTATGTGTGTATTTGCCAAATATAGGTCAGACGGGATTGGAGCTGAGGGGATGACAGGGTTTCTGGGAAAATATGATCACACCTGAGAGCGGTAAATGAAGGGAAAGGTCACTCCTTTACAAACAAATATCTAATCTTAGTTCATCCAATAGCTTTTCACTCTGATGAATTTAACATTTTTATTATATGGAGGACTCACTGAATGATTTACATTTATTGGTCTATCACACAGAAAGAATGAGTGTAATATGCAGTGTTCTCTTGCTGAATCAGTTTAAATGTTTTTGTTGGTGTTTTGTGTAAATAAGTAAGTGTAAGCTCTCAGTTATTAGTTTTCATGTACATAAATAAAAATAGACACAAATGAGACAATTGTTGACAAAGTTATAAAGCATATAGAGCTATAAAACTAGCTACCCCTGAAGTGAATTTCTGATTTTTTTATTATTTATTACTAAATCAAATTATTACATTTGATTATATTTTAATATTTAAACTAATATGAGTTTAGAAATATTTTATTCTTACATTTACATCGAATTTATTTCATTCTATTCTATTCTTTATATATACTATTATACTATTTAATTGATAAATACTATTATAATATTTAATTTAATCTAATATTGAGTTTATAAATATATTATACTCTTATATTGTACATATTATTAATATATTTCATTTATTCTATCTATTTACTATATTATTGTAAATGTTTCTATATATTCTATATTATAAACATTTGTATGTATTATATACTATATTCTAAAATAACTAAGTATAATCATTTATATTTACTTTATAATAAATTATTTCAAATTTATAATTTTTATACATATAATTTTGTATATTTTATACAGTATATCTATTATTAAAAATAGACTATTTTGGGGTTGAAGTATTCGATGCAAAAAGGATGGCAGACTGTGTTTTTTATATAAATAAAGGTCAAAAGTGCCCGTGAAAATCAATTCCAGGGGGCAAATGTCCCTTTAAAAAAATGATAAAGTAATGCCAAATTTGACACTACCACCAACAGGCATAACTCCCATTATTTAACTTTTGAAGTACTATAAAAAAAAAATGTTAAGTACAGAGGTCATTTGATTGTAGCACAGTTTGAGACGTTGAGATGTCTTCAAAAACTCAAAGAGTTGTTTTTCCTGAAGAGAAAGATCCGAGAAGCCAGTGGTCTTCGTTTATTATCTCATTGTTTAGGCGAAACAGTTCAGATATGAGGTCTCATTTGGGATTTTTGCTATGGGTCATTTCATTATGCATGTTATGATGGGTTTCTATGGGTGTATGTTGGGGCGTGTGTGTATGTGAGTTGTGGTTTAATGAGGTGAGATTTCGGTCAAGGTTTCCGAGCTGTGGTTCATTCTCCAACCACGTCGAATCTGTGTGGTTTTCCTAATGAGGCCAATCCAAACAGCGACAGCTTCTCTGCCCATGCCCTGCTCTGTTATTTATCATTATATTTTGCCTCTTTCCCTTTGTTTTGCGATCAAACGAAGAAACTCTTTGTCTTGCTGTCTGATCAAAATCTACAATGTCCAGCCAAACGTCACTTCATCCCAGAGTGTGACCAAAGATGTGTCCCCTTTCCTTTATGTGGCATTTTTCACTCTCTGTGGATTGAGTCTCCAGTGTAACTATGTTACATCATCCCTTCCATCCAAATTCTTAGGAAGGATGCGCAAGACGGTCTTTTTACTGTCTGACTTGCTTGATTTTAAATAGGCCTGTGTGTTTTGTGTTATTCCATCCAGTTCTGTGTTCAGAGGTTCTGCTGTCTGTGTGTACAACATGGCTGACATCCTGACGGTCTTCAACGGCCCGTTTGCGCACAGGGAAGGGCCCAACTTCCAGTGGTTGGCTTTCCAGGGCCGGATCCCATACCCACGACCGGGAACCGTGAGTCACACACATTCATGTCCTGCCTTGGTACAGTCACTCTGTTTATAACACCATTAAACTGAGTAAATATTTGTGATTTGCACAGTATAGCTGAAAAGGCAAATAATTATGTTTGCTGAAATAATCATCATCATCATCATCATCTTATTTTTAGTTTAGTTTACACATGAAATTTGTAGATTTGATTTATGGTCTGTCCTCTGTCAGCCTTATATTTCAATGCCATTTATTTTTAGAGACAAGTAGAGATAATTATATATATTATTTAATTTTATATATTAGAGATAATTTAATAATATTTTACTAAAATGACATAGAATAATAATATTTAAATAATATAATATAAAATATTGTTTTTCAATTTGTAGACCTGATTTCTGCTCAGTCCTCTAGCTTATAATAGAAGGTCATTTATTTTTATAGATAAGAAGTGATCATTTTTTAAACAATATCTTACTATAAAATAATATAGCATATAATATTTGTTAATAATGTAATTTTCTTTGTCGAGTTTATACATAAAACTTGTAGGTTTGATTTCTGGTTTATCCTCTGACAGAAGGGCTTATATGTTATGGTAATTTATTTTTTATATAAGAAGTGAAATTTGTTAATATTTTACTATAAAACCATTATTTTATTAATGTAATGCTAAATCATCATCATCATTATTATTATTATGTGTATTATAATGTTAAGGAATCCCACTCAAAACCTTAAATTAATAATGCTTTGGACTTTTACATTTTGGGGGAGCTTTTAAAATGAAGTACACTTGCATGAGACACTCGGTGCATTCCAAACGGGATATATCGCCCTCCGAAGGGCACTTCGGAGTGAAAACAATCATGGCCACCATATTGAAGGGTCGTTCCAAACCGAAGTGCTCAAAACTGGCCACTTCAAAGGGCCCTTCGGAATGAAGGATTTCGAAGGGTACAACTGATGGGCACTTCGGGCTCCCATGATCCTTTGCGCAGATTCTTTGTTTGTTGTTTGGTCCCCTACACCCTTCAACCCTTCGAAGCTCTCACTCCGGAGGGTAAACCCTTTGAAGGGATTAGGGCATAGAGATGAGCCCTTCTGAATGGAACGCAGGGAAAGACTCACTAATATTAGTTTGAGTGACAAAAAGACCCAATTAAAGTGACAAAGCTTTCATAATCTAAAGCATGATTATCTAATCTTTCAATTGTTTTATCCTCTGTCAGTGTCCTGGTGGCGCGTTCACCCCTCATATCCAGAGTACTAAAGAGTTTCCAGATGATGTGGTGACGTTCATGAGGAATCACCCCGTCATGTTTAACCCCATTTACCCGGTCGGCAGGAAACCTCTGGTGGTGCGGACACATGCCGATTACAAATACACCTCTATAGCTGTGGACCAGGTCACCGCTGCGGACGGACGCTACCAGGTTCTATTCCTGGGCACAGGTAAAACCCCACAGTATGACAAATCTCAAGAAAAATAAATGACTATGACTATTCTAGAACATTAACCTACTCCGAGTTACAACCATCAAATGAAAAATAACTCAAATGTTCCAAAACGTATTTCAACAACTAGCTCATGTAATCTGTTTGTGGAAGGAACTGGCACACTTTACTTGACTGCTTGCTGACCTTTTCAACAGACTAAGTAGCTTTTTCCAACTAAAAATGAGAAAGGCAGAAACGTTGGAAAATCTTTTACTGACTGATAACGTTTTACTGAAAGTGTTTTGTCAGTTAAATTATACTTCATTTAATATACTTTAAAATTATACTGTACTTTAATAAATTATGGCAGTAAGCACACACTCGACTTTGTTATACCACACTGCTTCATAACATAACATGCGGTTTACATTATACAAAACATACCAGAGCAATGTTCCTTATAATTTTATATAAAATCTCCTGTAAATATAATCTAATATTCATCTGTTTTTCCAATTACTTTTAAAACGGCGTTTTAGGAGGAGTGTTGCAGTAGTTAGTTTCCATGCTCATGAAACGTTGAGCTGTGGTGCTCATGTGGGTGATGCAGGTTTTAATCTGGCCTGCAACATGTCCCATTTTCTATATATCATCTAAATAATTTCTATACTATACTATACTGTAAAGCAGTGGTTCTCAACCAGGAGGCCGAGATCCACTAGGTTTTAACAAACTTCCAAGGGCGCCACAGGATGACTTAATAACAATAATATATTAATTTCAATATTTAATTACAATTCATATTCAAATTATTATTATTATTCAAAAATAAAATACTCTAATTTAATAATGATAAAACATAATTCATAAAATCAAGAAATCATATTTCTTAAAAAAAAATTCTTTAGCTTTCCCCAGCAGAAATATTGTGGGAAATGTGTTACTTTATATGGGGGCCTTTGAAAATTGTGATGAACAAAAGGGGGGCCTTTGATCCAAAAAGGTTGAGAACCACGGCTGTAAATTATATTCAATACTATAATAATAAAATAAAAAATATATTTCAATTAAACTTAAAAAAATAGATATACTCTACCACTCCATTTCTTACAGAAATATAACAACATATACAGAGATCATACAGACATAAATCTGTCTGCCACTGACCACCACTAGGGGGCAGAGAGTCTACACAAGCTGCACAAACATTATCATCTAATCATTCTTAACATAAACATCTTTTTTCCATCTCTTCTGTATCAGCTAAATGGAAGATATTATGATTCCTGCTGTGTGACAGCACAAGACACGCTATTAACTTTTGGGATGGCAATGGAAGAATGAAAGAAAGAGTGTGTGTTTATCTGAGAACAGACTCGACACGACAGCAGACAGGCTCTGCGGTTACTAGGGAACGGGGATAGGGACATTTGGAGAGAATTCAAAATCACAGCTGTTTGTATTTGCCCATCAAAATTCCTGACGGAAAGCCAGGAGCATTGTGCGGAGCGGCCTGCCTGCTCCTTAATTGGCAGGGTTTCGTCTAGAAATGTTGGCTGTTTAAAATGGGAATTTCCAGAGTTTCAGCTGAATTCTCCATCATCCCTTTCTCTGAGGGTCTGGAGCAAAATATACACACCTATCATGAGCTCACAGAATGAATGAGCTTGACAATTAATGGTCATTAGCAGCTAGTGGCATCAAATTCAAAACTCAAGATATCCAATAGATAATTTCCACCAGGCAGATGGCAAAAAAACAAAAAAATGCTTAGACTTACATTGAAGTAGGGCCACGGGCCATATCTAGGGACTGGTGGGTTGACTCTTATGACGTGAAAATCACCTAGCAACCACCCAGAACACCTTGGCAGCCACACATTTTCCTCTAAAGTTTAGTTTGCAGATCTGTTTCTCAGAACAGATGCTCAACAACATCAAAAACCAACCCAGATATGCACACTAAAAGATTTCAAAGAGAAAATCGGAGAACGATGGAAAGTTCATATGCGGTTCAAACCCAGACCGCATTACCGAGGTTGTTTTTGCTTTCCAGACTGTCCAATGCTCTCCTGACGTTCTGATATTCTGCTCACAGATAAAGGCACAGTACAGAAGGTCGTGGTTCTGCCGTCAAACGGCTCTCTGGATGAGGATCTAATCCTGGAGGAGCTGGAAGTGTTTAAGGTCTGAGTTCTCGCCACACATCACACATCAAAGTATCTAGAGGGCAGACTGCAGGAGCAGAGCTGGCAGTGCCAAAAAGCGTTTATTAAAACTCAATGTTGTTCTAAGGGAAGGCAGATTTTTAATGGGAACAAAGACTGGGCATGAGGTAAGGAAAAGTTTACTCCGTGAGGTTTCTTATGATCGGCTTTGAGTGGCTCGAAATCATCAAAATAGGTTTAGGCATAATGAATCGATTCATGGACCATGAAATGCCACACTCACATAGCTCAGTTTAATTTGGCATCTCAACAGTCACAAATTTGCACATAAAAACTCAATACCACCTGAAATAGGCAATTTCTCATTGAAAATGTGGTTTCATTGTGATGTTCGTTATTGGCTAAAATTGCAGACAGGCTAAGGATGTCAATTATAATAAAAAGCTAAATCTTTTTTTTTATGTAGTTTAAAACACATATGCCTAGTTAGTTTAGGAATGTCATATTTGTTAAATTGTCAAATGGTGTAACCATCAAGTGAAAGTGATCACTTTTCCCCCCCAAAAGTTAATACGCAAGTTAACAAACTTTCAGAATCTTTTAATCATGGATACCAAGTTTTCTTGGGGTTATACCATTTGACGTTGCCATAAAAAGGTGAAATTCTGTCATTTTTGCTGTTGTATTATAAACAAACATAATGGCATCCATAGTCCACTTACCAATCAATTAACATGATCATTATAAAGGTGTTTAAAACACAAATTATATTTACTTAAACATAAGTGAGAGTATGAAAATCATATATTTCCCATTCTAGTTAACAAGTTTATGAATATTTTGAACCGAGTTATTGTGTCTGAGAAGCATCACATGACAAGCTTGATATACATTGTCATGGAAATAGGAATTATGGAATAGAATTCAGTATATATAAACCCTGATCAAATGATAATGGGGGGGATTATATTCTTTTCTTATTGTCTTATCACATACATGTTGGTTGCACCACACTGACTCTATATTGTTGAAAATATTTGTATAAAAATATCAAATTCTTACAGTTACACCACCTTGATATTTTCACCACAAAAAATACTGTTGAAATTTAATATATTAATGTTCATAAGAACATGCACTGCATGCACGAATTTTATTTATTTCTCTTTACATTTAACTTCATTCATCCAATTTCTTTTTTGATTTTCAGAAGCAATCTCCAATCACCAACCTAAGAATCTCATCTAAAAAGGTAACTACATTTAGTAGCTCTTTCATCTAGCTCTATTTTGTGATTAAGTGCTACATATAGTAAGTGGGGGTGGCGGGGGAAATGTTGTTGCTTTAATTCTGGGTAATTATCTAGTCACCAGTCCTGTGGGTTAAAGGAACAGCTTTTGAGATATCTGGCTTGTTTGCATTACAGCAACAGCTGTATGTTAGCTCTGAGCATGGAGTGTCCCAGGTGTCTTTGCACCGTTGCAATGCATACGGCTCTGCCTGTGCGGACTGCTGTTTAGCGCGGGACCCGTACTGTGCCTGGGATGGGCTCAGCTGTTCTCGATTCTACCCTACTGGCAAGAGGTACACAGACACAGACACACACACTAACACTCAGGGTGTAGCAGTGGGGCATAAATAAATGATGAGACACAGCTTTGATTTTATTTAGTCATAAAGCAGAAACACACAGTCTGGGTCGAAAGATTATTCGTGGAATTTGAATAAATCCCTAACTCTACATATTAAAATTCATTCTGTCACATTTAAAGAGTTCTGGCTTAAGATTTTCCTGGCAGACGATAAAAAACAAAACAAACAAAAAAAACATTGAGGGGCTAGAATATCAGAGATTTGAGGATAGGAATTTCTAACTTGGGCCAGTAAGCAACCACCCTAGCAACTGCATAACAACTCAAGTAAAAATCACTCAGAACACTTTAGCAACTGTGTGGCAACACGTCAGAAACCGTCCAGTCTTCAGAACTCAGACCGCACACATACAGCTTGTCAATCAAACAGAACAGTCCACATATTACATATTCATGAGCATTTACACTGTGGCTTGTTTCAGAATGGGACATGTTTATCTGATACCTTAGACAAACAGTTTTTCTTGATGCCAGATGTATTAATTACGGAAAATGTTGATGGAAGTCACAACCATCAAAACATCCATTCCAGAGTATTGAAGTGGGGAAAAAAAACAACAAATTTCATTTCACTGCACTTGTGACAGCTGAATCATGTTAATTATGAGAAATTAAGCTAAAATTTGACTTTCATGACAAGGAATGTGTTTTATAAAAACAAAATTGTGCAAACATTCAGGCAGTGATGTTGATAAAAAGTGAGAGAATGTAAGAGTGAAAGGTAAGAATGCATATATGAAAATATGTTGGATTAATCCTATGTAAATGTTTTTCCAGGAGAAGCAGAAGGCAGGATATTATGCATGGGAATCCACTGACTCAGTGCAGAGGGTTCAATCTGAAAGGTAATGAGTACCTGCATGTCAACACTTGGGATAGGAAAAAAAAAAAGTCCCAAAGTTATGTGCTGAGACAATTTAAGTTTTCAGTAAGCAGTTTTGTGACTGGCAGTTTAAAAAGCCTGTTTCCATTTATTTCATTCAAAGTCATTGCGACTTTATATCTCATAACGAGACTTTATATCTCACAATTGCACCTTTGTTTCTTGTAATTGCAACTTTTTCTCGTAAACGCAACTATTTCTTTATATTTTATTTCTCTGCATTTCAAAAATGCAATTATTTCTGACAATTGCTGCTTTTTCTCATAACCGCAGCTTCATTTGGTTAAACTCATGATTGCAAGTTGAAAACTCATGAAGCTTTAATGAAACCTCAACATCATGTAAAAAGCTTTGGCAGCAGTGTCAACAGTTAAGATGTGGTCACATCAGTGAAATCTTGTCACTGAAAACAGTCCATTGTCTACGGTCAACAGTATAGCGTTGTATGAATCAGCGTTCACACAGATGTCACTTTCAAACCAAGCAGCTTTGTGTTAGCACAGCGAATCTGCGAGACCAGCTTGAACCAGTTGCGAAACCTGCATAGGGAAATCTTTAGCTCTTTTTTTACGGAATTCCTGATCACGTGGAGTCATAATGAAATGACTGGCTTTGCCACATTGTACTGCATTTTTGCCATCTAATTGTAAGGATGAACTGTTCAGAAACGAAGTCATGTCTGGTTAGGTGAATCAATCTAGTGACTAAGTATTTTACTCATCAACAACATAGCCACAAACGAATCCATTTTGGCGTTATGAACGTTGCCATAGAAACTAATAATTTCATACTGTTTCGAGTAGAATCTCCAAGTTGTCATCTTGTAATTATGCTAATTCTAACGTGAACGCAGCCAATGCTAATGCTAAAATGCTCATGCATCAAAGTCATTTTATGAGGTGTTGACATAGTTTTTCAATACTAGCATACTATTTTTATACATATACACACAATGTATTTTCCTAGTGAAATACATTTCGGTGTTTAACTTAAATGCTAATTGACATGCAGCCTCACACATTTCCCTCTTCTTCCACCACTCATTTCCTTTTTTTCCTCTCATGTTTATCTAATTCTTTCTCTCCTTGAGAAAGAATCTGTCATGGGACCAGAACACCTGTTAATTTGAATACAATTGGCACTGATTCTGTCAGCGATCCAGATGACTCAGTTAAACACTTGGATGCATCAGAATTATTAAATAGCAGTCTTAACTATGAGTGGAAGCATTATCCCAGCTGTATGCGCAAAACAACTGTAGCATAATGTCTAAACAGATGTTGAATGTATGACATCATTGGCCAGTGTAGAGGGTCACTTATCCACACTAATCTGGCCCACTACTCTTCAGAGTACATTTTACTGCATCCCCAGTGAACTCAAAACCCATCATGACCCTCTTCCGCAGATGTTAGCTTGTCAGCTGAATTACAGCAGTACAATTACAATTAGTGTGCGAGAGAAAAACTTGATGTCTTGTTTCAGCCTACAGGAATGCAGTGGAGATGACTCAGTATGGAGTCAAAAACAACACCACCTTCCTGGAGTGTCAGCCCAAATCTCCACAGGCCTCAGTCAAATGGCTCATTCAGAGAGACAACGATCGCAGGAAAGAGGTCAGACAACTCTGTCCAAAATGACACAACATTAAACCCTGATCCTCAACAGCCAATGCACAGTACATTGCTCCATGCTATCGGCGGATGCTGCTTTCATTGAAATATTATCATGTGTTTGTAATCATCAAAAAGACTGACTCCTCCTAAACTGTCAGTGGTCCCTCTGTGCTTGAAGAATAAGAAAATAATGGATGTACAGGGACGTTCAAAACTTCTTTGTCTTGTAAAGGTCTGGCTTACAATAAAAATAAAGAATAGAGACAGTATTCTATAGATAATATAAGTGCTAATATTATATAAAGCATAATCTCCCACACTTGTATATTTTATGCAAATATAATTATTACATTTATATAAAATTATATAATAAAAAAAATGTGTTCTTTATTATTATTATTATATTTTAATTTAAAATATCTAAAAGTAGTAGTAGTAGTAGTAGTAGATGATTAAATTAATCTAAATTAATAAAATATAAATGTTTACAATTTGTACTTTCTAAATGGAAGAAACCCCTTTTATAGAGTTCATTAAATTCTAAAAATGGTCTTTTAAATCGCCAAAAGAATCACGCCCCTTCCCAAAAGGATCACATCCCTATCATGTATTTTTGCATTCAATAAGCATTTAAAAATGACACGTTCACCTGTCATTCTTTTCTCTGTGTGCAGGTGAAGCTGAGTGATCGTGTGGTGTCCACCAATCACGGCTTGCTCATCCGTTCAGTGCATTCTTCGGATCAAGGCGTGTACTACTGCCTGGCCACAGAGAATGGCTTCAAGCGCACACTAGCTAAAATCCATCTCCAGATTCTGAGCGAAGCTCTAGTCAGCGCTCTGAGCAATAAACATTCTCCCTGGGGCTGGGCAGCCTCACTGCACCCTAAAGCCCTGGTGTCGGCCTTCAGCCCGGCTGAGACGTTGGCCATGCACCAATACTGCAAGGAACGCAAACAGATGCAGAGTCTGCAGAGCATACAGAGCCCCATGAGAGGCGATCTGGGTAAACTCAAACCCTTGCTGGACCACAGGAAGAGCAGGAACCGCCGGAACCACTTACTACAGGAATAGAGGTGAAACGTAAAGGAAGGAGATTGAAGAAGAGATGATGAAAAGGAAGGAGATGGATAGAGAGAGATGATGAAAAGGAATAAAGACATGCATCAGGAGAATAAAGGAGGAGAACGTTGGAGAAGATTACTCTGTTATGAACCTCCCATTTGTTGTTTTTCTTCAAGCTCAAAGCATCTCAGGTGCTTCCTGTACAGCAGTCTTATATACATGATCGCCCAGAGCAGAGGACTCTGAGACTTCCTCACACACAGTCACTCAAGCCAATTTGTGTTTCAAGCTGCATAATACAAGATGCCATATGTCATACAGTAGTATTGTTGCCATTTTATGTGTATTTGACATTTCAGTTCAAACCATAAAGTAATACAAAGTCCTTCAAGACCCAATGAAATGGCTTGATGAGGAATGGCTTGATTTTTTTTCCTGTGTTGATTTATTTCCTATATGAAACAGGCAGTTATGGCGGGACATATGGAGGGGCTCGTCCCTTTTTTTTACATTACAGACATGAACATTTATTTCTACTTGCTAATGCTAGAGAAGTATTACCAAATGGGACAGTCTCATTCTAGAGTGAATCTCATTAGACAAGAATTTGGATACACCCCTTAATGCAAGTTGAGTCATCAATATTTTGGTTTGTTTACTGGAAGATAAAGACTGTATATTGCAAATGTACATATCTCCTAAAGATTTCTCAAATTTTAAGACTACATAAGCATTAGCCTTAGCTTCAAAGCTAACAGACATGGACAAAAACCACACAGAAATTCAGTTTCTAGTACATATCTTATTAGATATGGATCATGATGAGAGTATTTGGTTAACTCATAGATGTAATCTTGAATTAGATTTAGTTTCTAAATTAAAAGAAATTGACCAAAAGGCACACAATTTCAGTATTGATTTCATCTACATTTTCTTTAAGATCCCTGCAGAATGTTGTGATTATAAATAACTATATTCTAGCAATCCAAGTTTGATTTACATGACATGTTTAGGCCAAGAAATTTTGGGAAATTTCCATTAATAGAACACATTTGTCAGTTCTTCTACCAACAACTCTTCAATAAACACATTAAATATCAATAGTAGTCTTCTAAAGTCAACCAATGGCCTTCCTACATTGAGATGATCATTTGTGGATTAGAGCTTATCTCCAGCTTGTAAAAGATTGTTTTCTAGCAAATGAAATGTTTATGGTCATTGAACAGATCATGATAATATTTATTGGAGATAAAAACATGACACCTAGACCAAAGTACAAGTACAAAGTAAGAATGCATATATGAAAATATGTTGGATTAATCCTATGTAAATGTTTTTCCAGGAGAAGCAGAAGGCAGGATATTATGCATGGGAATCCACTGACTCAGTGCAGAGGGTTCAATCTGAAAGGTAATGAGTACCTGCATGTCAACACTTGGGATAGGCAAAAAAAAAAAGTCCCAAAGTTATGTGCTGAGACAATTTAAGTTTTCAGTAAGCAGTTTTGTGACTGGCAGTTTAAAAAGCCTGTTTCCATTTATTTCATTCAAAGTCATTGCGACTTTATATCTCATAACGAGACTTTATATCTCACAATTGCACCTTTGTTTCTTGTAATTGCAACTTTTTCTCGTAAACGCAACTATTTCTTTATATTTTATTTCTCTGCATTTCAAAAATGCAATTATTTCTGACAATTGCTGCTTTTTCTCATAACCGCAGCTTCATTTGGTTAAACTCATGATTGCAAGTTGAAAACTCATGAAGCTTTAATGAAAACTCAACATCATTTAAAAAGCTTGGGCAGCAGTGTCAACAGTTAAGATGTGGTCACATCAGTGAAATCTTGTCACTGAAAACAGTCCATTGTCTACGGTCAACAGTATAGCGTTGTATGAATCAGCGTTCAGAGAGATAAAAACATGACACCTAGACCAAAGTACATCAGCCCAGCTGCACCACAGATGTTCATATGGGAAGTGAGAGGGAGAGAAGATGGTTTGGACTGGAGACATTTTAAACTGTACCAGACAGGTGGCTCTCTGAGCCCATAACTTTGTAAAGACTTGTGTTTTAGCCAAGTGTTGTGCTTTGGGAAACATCATTAATCCAAAACACAATTTCTTTCTTTAAAGAAATGACAGTTTCGTCATCATTTACTCACCCTCATGACCTTCCAAACAAGGAGGACCTTGAATATAGTGCACAAGTCTATGGACCACTTTTATGGAACTTTTTTGTCCTTTAAGAAGAGATATATTCAATATATGGAAAAGAGCAGCATGAACATTCTTCAAAATATCTCCTTTTGTGTTTCTGAAAGAAAGAATGACATGAGGGTAAATTAGGGCAGAATTTTCATGGGTGAACTATTGGTT
Source organism: Sinocyclocheilus anshuiensis (assembly GCF_001515605.1). Classification (NCBI taxonomy): domain Eukaryota; kingdom Metazoa; phylum Chordata; class Actinopteri; order Cypriniformes; family Cyprinidae; genus Sinocyclocheilus; species Sinocyclocheilus anshuiensis. The sequence goes on along the minus strand of NW_015558595.1, from coordinate 349,322 downwards.
TAAAATGTTGATTGTATGTGCACGTTTTCTTCTTTTACGAACACGGTATCCACATTATTTTGCAACACAGAAGTAAGCTATTTTCTGTGAATGTGCGAGACTTCTGATTCATTAGCCGCAATAGGTAAATAACTATAAGAATAACAACGTGCAGTAAACAGTAAACCTATTTGTGCTACAAACTAGTGTGTTTATAATTAAGACAATACACTAAACTAATATGATAAGAAACACCAGTTTTATATATAAAGCAGCAAAATGGACAACTGAAAGCGAATGACAATGGAAGCCTCACACATTCAAGTTACAAATGACTGCACCCGCTCTTACGTTAAAAATAAGGTGAATACTGAACCAGAATGAATCAGTTTAAAGTAGATATTTTGTAAAGAAGATTTGCTTAAGCTCCAGAAATACCATAGTGTTTAAATCACGTAAGGATAGGCCAAAAAAGAAATGTGATCATGCATATTGGTTCATGGTTATACAGGCACACATTGATGTTGGAAATGAATGTCATGTTAATGTTTTGTGGTTTGCTTTGTGTGCACAGCTGTAATGTGATTGTCACTCATTTTAGATGATGTATAGCATTGTACAGCTTCCAATTTTGAATTACTCTATGTCTGTGTAACTTATCTCTTTTTGCATTTTGAGTATCTGTAAATAGTGAAAAGTTCAGCTCAAAAAACAAATGAGAAATTGAGTGACACTTCAGTTTTGCAATAGATTTCTCTATGGCAATTAGAATAATTCACATTTACACCGTTTGTTCTCTCTCTGAAATGCCCGCATTGGATGTTGTTTAATGCCAAACTTCAGATGTTTTTGACTGAATCTGCATTTTGCAGACGTTTCATGTTCACTTTTTTTTTCTGTGGCATTTAGAGTAACAATATGTTTCAATATAATAGGCTACTATAGCGAAAATGCTGTATTCCCTGTGAATGTTAGTGATAATTTTATTTTATTAAACGTCTTGATTTGTGTATTCCTATTTATTAATGATATAAGCCTGAACAACTGCATTAAACAACTTACATCTGTCCCATGTTTTACAAACTCTTTACAAAAGAACCTGAGAATTGATTCATGATATATGTAACGTTACTTAACAGTATTCAGGTTAAACTCATAAATTTAAGAGTCAAATTAAGTTGAAGTTATGAAAGCAGTACACATGAAACAGCAAAACAAAGTTCACACCGCAGCAGAATAAGATTGTCAGTCTTGTATTTGAATGCACAATACGGTTCCGTTCACACACATACAACCGTATTTTCGGATATGTGCTGTGTGAACGGAACCGTATAGTTGCCCAGCAAATTCGTGCGTTTGGTGTTTGATGCGTATTTTATGTGTGGTTTCGATAACGTACAGATAATCAGAAACTATATGTGTCATCATCTGAAGGTATTAGATCCAGTCTTCCACAGGAGTTGCTTCGGTCAGTTTTATGGGCAGCTTCCCACAGGTATTAAAGCTGTTGTTGATTAATTAACCACTTAAGCTCAGGGCGTTTTTTGGTATTTTCGCCTAAATTTAACATGTTGCCTGGCCACGGATCCAACATTTCAATGTAATGATCTTGGAGCCACTTCTTTATCACTCTTGCTTTGTGACATGGTGCTCCATCATGCTGGAAAATGCACGGATCATCACCAAATTGCTCATGGATCGTTGGAAGAAGTCGCTCTTGCAGGACGTTTTGATAGCATTCTTTATTCATGGCAGTGTTTTTGGGCAGAATTATGAGAGAGCCCACTCCATTGGTTGAAAAGCAACCCCACACATGGATGGTCTCAGGATGCTTCACTGTTGGCAGAACACAGGACTCATGGTAGCATTCACCTTTTCTTCTCCGAACAATCGATTTTCCAGATGTCCCAAACAGTCAGAAGGGATCTTTATCAGAGAAAATAACTTTGCACCAGTCTTCTGCTGTCCAATCCTTGTACTTCCTGCAGAATTTCAGTCTGTCCTTGACGTTTTTCTTGGAGAGAAGTGGCTACTTTGCTGCCCTTCTTGACACCAGGCTGTTATCCAAAAGTCTTGGCCTCACTGTGCATGCAGATGCTCTTACACAACCTGCTGCCATTCCTGAGCAAGCTCTGCACTGCTGGTGACACGATTCCGTAGCTGACTCCTCAGGAGGAGACAGTTCTGGCGCTTGCTGTACACTCTGGGACGTCCTGAAGACTTCTTCACTGCAGTCGAACCTCTCTTCTTGAAGTTCTTGATGATCTGGTAAATGGTTCTTTCAGGTGCAATATTCTTTGTAGCAATTTACTTGCATGTGAGGCCATTTTGATGCAAAGCGATGATGGCTGCACGTGTTTCTTTGGAGGTAACCATTGCTAACAAGAACACAATGATTGGAAG
>NW_015558595.1:343160-344827 GCF_001515605.1 Sinocyclocheilus anshuiensis | reverse complement strand
TTTTCTGTGAATGTGCGAGACTTCTGACTCATAAGCCTAATTGGAAAATAACTATAAGAACAACAAAAATGCAGTAAACAGTAAAACTATTTGCGCTACAAACTAGTGTATTAATAATTACAACAATACATTAAAATATTATGATAAGAAATGCCAGTTTTTAATATCAAGCAGCAAAATGGACAGCTGAAAGCATATAACAATGGAAGCATGCACATTCAAGTTACAAATGGCTGCATCCGATCTATATGTTAAAAATAAGGTGAATATAAAAGTAGATATTTTGTAAAGTAGATTTAGATAAGCCCCAGAAATACCGCAGTGTTTAAATCACATAAGGATAGGCCCAAAAAGGCATGTGATCATGCATATTGTATCATCGTTATACAGGCACGTTTGATGTTGGAAATGAATGTCATGTTAATGTTTTGTGGTTTGCTCAGTGTGCACCGCTGTAATGTGATTGTCACTCATTTTAGATGATGTATAGCATTGTACAGCTTCCAATTTTGAATTACTCTATGTCTGTGTAACTTATCTCTTTTTGCATTTTGAGTATCTGTAAATAGTGAAAAGTTCAGCTCAAAAAACAAATGAGAAATTGAGTGACACTTCAGTTTTGCAATAGATTTCTCTATGGCAATTAGAATAATTCACATTTACACCGTTTGTTCTCTCTCTGAAATGCCCGCATTGGATGTTGTTTAATGCCAAACTTCAGATGTTTTTGACTGAATCTGCATTTTGCAGACGTTTCATGTTCACTTTTTTTTTCTGTGGCATTTAGAGTAACAATATGTTTCAATATAATAGGCTACTATAGCGAAAATGCTGTATTCCCTGTGAATGTTAGTGATAATTTTATTTTATTAAACGTCTTGATTTGTGTATTCCTATTTATTAATGATATAAGCCTGAACAACTGCATTAAACAACTTACATCTGTCCCATGTTTTACAAACTCTTTACAAAAGAACCTGAGAATTGATTCATGATATATGTAACGTTACTTAACAGTATTCAGGTTAAACTCATAAATTTAAGAGTCAAATTAAGTTGAAGTTATGAAAGCAGTACACATGAAACAGCAAAACAAAGTTCACACCGCAGCAGAATAAGATTGTCAGTCTTGTATTTCAATACGGAATACGGTTCCGTTCACACACATACAACCGTATTTTCGGATATGTGCTGTGTGAACGGAAGTTGCCCAGCATGGGCTGATACCATATAAGGAAGGCTATGTAAATGAAGCATAAACATTTTTTACGTCATTTTGGACCCGTATCCGGGTCCGCAGAGTTTAACTGGTTTTAACTGGCAATGAATGCCTAGTTATCGCGAGAATAGACAACATCGGACAGTTGCCAACGGAAAGTAGCCAATTATCGTCTTTGATATACATAGACAATTTTTAAATACTTAATTTTCTGCTCTATTCAGACAGCTGATATATTAAGCTATTATTATCATCATCATCATCATCATCATTATTATTATGCTACTTTTTATTAGGCAATCAGTACTATATAGTCATGGTCAAAAGTTTTGTATTTTGCAAAGTTTGCTGCTTCAGTATTTGTAGATTATTTTTCCACATGTTTCTATGGTATACTGAAAAACAATGATAAGCATATCATAAGTTTTAAAGGCTTTTATTGGCAAAA
>NW_015558595.1:338389-343087 GCF_001515605.1 Sinocyclocheilus anshuiensis | reverse complement strand
CTTCTTCCCTCCTTTTATAGCAATCAGTCTGCTCTTACAATCTAATTAGTATGATAGTGATTAACCTGACTAATACTCATTCACACTTTTACATGTGCTGCTGATATGATTAGTCAGTTGATCTTAGCTGGTCATTTTGTGTCAGGATAAAAAAAACAGTGAATTTCTTGGCCAATGAAGCTTTTAGCAATTATTTAAAATGCATCTGATCACTCTAAACTTGGCAGTGCCATTACTATATATATATATATATATATATATATGCCAAGACTGTCACTGCCATGACTATATATATATATATATATGCCAAGACTGTCACTGCCATGACTATATATATATATATATATATATACACATACAGGGTTGGGGAGTAATGGAATACATGTAACGGCATTACGTAATCAGGATACAAAAACTGGTAACTGTAATTCGTTAGTTACGTCAGAAAACAAAAGTTATCAGATTACAGTTATATTTTGTAAAAAATGGGAGTACTATCAGGATTACAATGGTTTCATTTTAGTAAGGAATAATTGACGATGGCCCATAGAATTATTAGAAAATAATGATCCGAGGTGGTGATGCGGCCACGACATGAAGCATCAGACTAATGAAATTATTAATAAAGGCCTATATGCTGTTTTTGTACGTTGTATTTATGGCCTGCTTTAACTATACAATAATGATGACCAATAAACCCTTTTTATAATGCATCATAATATGAGCTTATATGTGACCCTGGACCACAAAACCAGTCTTAAGTCGCTGGGGTATATTTGTAGCAATAGCCAAAAATACATTGTATGGGTCAAAATTATAGATTTTTCTTTTATGCCAAAAATCATTAGGATATTAAGTAAAGATCATGTTCCATGAAGATATTTTGTCAATTTCCTACCGTAAATATATCAAAACTTAATTTTTGATTAGTAATATGCATTGCTAAGGACTTAATTTGGACAACTTTAAAGGCCAACCCTCAGATTCCAGATTTTCAAATAGTTGTAATATTGCAAAAATAGTGATGTATGTACAAACCATACATCAATGGAAAGCTTATTTATTCAGCTTTCGGATGATGTATAAATCTCAATTTTGAAAAATTGACCCTTATGACTGGTTGGAGTTGTTGGAATGTCATTATTTATGAACAATTGTGTATATTTTCATGTTAGCAGAATGAACATTTGTCACCAAGGCTTTATTCCAAAGTAGATTATAAACCTACATGTTGTTTACTCGGGCCTTTAGCTGTTTAAAACCCATGGGTCAAACCAAAGCAAAAAAGCAGCAGTCGGAGATGACCAGTTGCGTTTTATAATTCATAAACCAGAAGACGGGGTCGCTCCCAGGCCTACTTTCATATTAAACAAACCCCTGTTTCCCACTCAACCCAAGCCTCTTATTCTACAAAACCTCCCATTCTGATTTAGCAGCCATTGGAGAATGGAAAATAAGTCATATGGATTTACAAGGTATAACAAGGAAATCTGTTCCAGAATTTCTTTTGTTTGTTTTTCAGTCTGGTGCTTGTTCTTACGCATGAGAAGCCAAAAGTTGATATGTGATTTGAGATATGTGGAAGGCAACAACTACGCAAAATGTATAGAAAAAAAAGAAAAAAAAAAGACAACAACCAGAAAATCAAAAATAACAATGAGGCCAAGTTTCACAGTTCTTCGTTTTACTGAAATTGTTCTGACATACAAAACTATTTGATATTTAAATCAACCACAGTATGACCACAAAATGGCAGAATATTCGCTCTGATAACTTTTAAAGTATGACTTGATACAATATCAAGCAAGTTACAGAAAGAAATCATTTTGCTCCACAAAAATGCAGAGTTTATAAATTATATAAATAGAATCGCGGCACTCTGAGCGCAAATAACAATTACAATATACAATTCCGACAAAATGCGAAATCAAAAATCAAACACACAAAGCACCAAGCATCCCTCCCTTTATTTAACCACCAAAGAAAATTTGTTATTGTTCGGTTTCGTGCACACCACAATCAATCCGATCAAACAGCTGGCAAATAAGATTAAGCCAACCACTATGAGTCCGATCTGAAACCCCTCCAACAACTCCATCCGAGCAATCAGCTCTTTCTTGAACATGTCGGCCGTCTCATCGTCCAGAACTGCCGTCTTAACACAAATAAGAGACAAAAATCTTACAGTCAGCAGTGAGGTGGCACCTAATCCTGCTCTGATGAAACAATCAAATGGTCCAGAGGTCAGACATGTGTGAGATTAGCTGTTTATGGACTGAAATAATTCTTCTGATATATCAGATACAAGATTACAGAAAATACTTTATTGGTCCCAATTGGTCTAAAGTACCCATTTAAAGTGGAGATAACAGATTTAGAGTGGACTTATTGTATATAAATGCTGGACCCATCACAACCCACAGAATATAATCATACACTATACATAACACACATATATTATATAATATACGCTGTATTAAAAAAAAGGATTTAAATATGATTTTACTGACTTAATTAACTTAGGTCACTGGTTGGACGTAAAATCTATAGTTGGACATATAAGCTTTAGTTAAATGGTTTATTTTTTACGAATTTGCTTTAGCTGGACCTTTAGCAAATACTTTATTTGGACCAGGATGCTTTATTTGACATAAATGCTTTAATTAAACCTAAATGTTTTAGACAAGCATAAATGCTATAGTTGGACCTAAATGCTTTGTTTGGACCTATATGCATTAAGTGGACCCACATATTTTAGTTGGACCTAAATGCTTTATTTCAACCTAAGTGTTTTATATGAGCCTAAATTCTTTAATTGGAGGAACGCTTTGATTGGACTTATAATCTTTAATTCAACCTAAATGTTTTATATTAGCATAAACATTTTAATTCAACAATAATTTATGTATGCACACACACACACACACATGCATATTTATTTTATATATAGTAGTTAAGTATAAATACTACTGTATTTAATAATAACAATAAAATAATTTTTATCAATGGCCAATTATTTAATTATTTTAAAAGAATATTCAAGGCATCAAGCTGACATATTTCCTCTTTTATAAATGAGAATACTAAGGTTATTATAGATCCTTTACTGGACCTATATGCTTTAATGAAATAGATGCTTCATTAGCACTCACCTCGTTCACCCACAAAATAGGGAAAATTGTGTAGTCCTTGATTTTGTTCAAAATTCTGTGAGAAAGACAGACACAAGACATCATGTTAGGATGTGCATTTATGAATTGCGCGAAGTGCACAACTGCACATGCATCCATGACAATGTGTGATGTCTGTTTACATACAAAATACTATCCGATGGGCCGTACAACATGTTGAGCTGAAGCCTTTTTGCAAATCTCAGAGTGAAACCTGTAATCTACAAATGACACAAGATGCATAGCCATTATCTTATCTTAAAGCTTCATCCTTTTAATAAAAGAAAACGTATGCAAACTGAAATGGGTTCCTCACCGGTTCTACATCCAGAAATATGGAGTGCTCATCGAAGTTCGGGTTCAGTCCGATCACACCTTGGTGGAGATCATTGCTGCCATAGAGAAAGTGGGGTAGAGAGAGGAATACTGGGGCTCCTGTTGAAAAATACTGAATATAAAAAAACTCAAACGTGAAAGAATAATGCATTCAGTAAACTTTAGTCTTAAAAGTTGACTTTATAAGAGGCCCTTAGCACTGACCTCTACAGGCAGTGAGGTCAAGAAGTCCTGCCGTAGTGCAGTTTTTGGTGAGCACAGGGTCTGTACAGTAGCACTGGTTATCTGGGTTCTCCACTGGAGAGGCCAGAGCTTCAGGGGGCAACAAGTACCGATACACAGAGATTCCCTTCAGGTCAACAGTTCTATCAAACTTAGCAGATATTGACCTAGAGGACAAGCACAATATTTGTCACAAATGTATGTGTTGCAAAGGGGCAAGGAGTGTTTCATCACATTAACCTTTACTTTTTTTTTTTTTTGACCACCAGAAAGTGTCCAAATATTCTTCATACTGAACAGTATATCAATTGTTTTATAATTGATAGAATACACTACAGTTCAAAGGTTTGGGGTCTGTAAGATTTATTTATTTATTTAAATCTCTTATGCTCACCAAGGCAGCATTTAACCCAAAATACAAAAAAAAAAAAAAAAAAGAATATTGTAAAATATTATTACAATTCAAAATAACTGTTTTCTATTTTCATATAGCTGAAATCAGTTTGAAATAGACCATTTATGTAACATTTGTCTATGTAACATCTGTTACAAAGATCTATTGTCCTTGCTCAAAAAAAAATTCATAAAAAAAAAAAAACCTTACTGACCTCAGAACAGTAATGTATATTAATTGTATTAAACTCATATAATAAAATGGTATATTTTTGTGAAATATTTCTATTGTTTGAAAAGTATCCTTTAGATTTTAAAATGATAAATTTCATTTGATAATTTGCATATAATTCAATAACATTCATTTATTTTTAAGCGTGCTTCGCGTCGTGGCCGCATCACCACCTCGGGTGTGCATTATTTTCTAATAATTCAACGGCCCGTTTTCAATTATTCCTTACATATATCAGGATTCCAGATCAAATCTAATCAGATGCGGAGAGATAAAAGTCCACACTCTAAAAAATGCTGGGTTAAATACAACCCAGTGCTGGGTAAAATAGGGACAAACCCAGCA
>NW_015558595.1:336060-337804 GCF_001515605.1 Sinocyclocheilus anshuiensis | reverse complement strand
CCGCTGGGTCAAAACAGCCCAATTGCTGGGTTTGTCCCTATTTTACCCAGCACTGGGTTGAATTTAACCCAGCATTTTTTAGAGTGCATGAACCCTCATGGAAAAGATGAGACTTTAATCAATAGATTATGAGAACATTGCTGATGAGTGGCATTTCAAAATATACAGTTTCCTCCTAAAGTATTTGGAAATGTATGTCTCCAATAAAATGGAAGAATGCCATATCAAATGGCATTTATTGTAAAGAAAGATAAGCATAAGCAATTGACTAATAATCACCTAGTCAAAAGTTCCTTCTGCGATAGAAGTGAAGTTAGTTTTGAGAAAAAGTCTAATATCAGATGTTTGCAGATGCTTTGGTTCATATTTTGTCCTAAAAGGAAGCAATCTTTATCATTTGAAAGTGTATTTTATTTACTCAGGGAACAAACTGAAAATACCTGCAGATATCAGAAGAGAAGAAGTACAGGGGTTCTTTCTTGTCCAGGAACGGGTGGAAGGAGGAACCATCTGTTAACATATGAATACAAAATTGAATAATGTGATTAATGTGTGATATATTACATTTGTTGAGATTCACATCAGAAATCTTTGAACACATGGTGTCCTTGTAGAAGTGCTCACAATCAGAAGATGATTAATAATTAAACTAGATGAAAAAATATAGCATGAGACCTGCACACTATTTTTTTATTGGACACATACACCAAGGTTTTAGGCCAATAGCTTTGGGACAGATGTCATACTATTTGCATACATGTCAACAATAATGTAATTACTTCACAATTAATTCAATATCAGTGTAATATGTTAGAGGTAAACTTGCCTGTTCCGTTTATCTTGTTGCAATAAGAGTCATTCCAGTAACTCAGTGATCTGTACAACATCAAGTGTTTTGATGAGATTGTTAGTCTGAGTTTTACTAATGCTGTGTTGAAGATATGAATATGACTGATTCGTTGATTATTTAAAACATTAACAAAACTGACAGTTGTTTCTGTATATACCATATCTACATTTAAGGTCTGGGTCATTTTTCTTTTAGAGAACAACAAACCCATCTACAACCCAAAGAATCATGTAAATGTTCCATTTTACACCAATTATTCATGCTAATGTAACATATACTTACGTTTCACCCTGCCAGCGTTCAATCGTGGCTACCTTATTGATGTCATCTTTGCCTGTGAATACAGTGTATGGTCCATCGATGGTGTCATTGTACTACAAGAAAAAACAGAGGTAAGATTTTCTCTGAATGTCAGAACATAAATAACACAACAAATGGGTTATAGATTAGCTTCAAGGGTAATCTATAATCAGCTTTCATTAAACCATGGTCAGTGTAAGCTGAATTTAAATGTGCTCTATAAATAAAATTTACTTACTTACATTCCTGGGGTCTTTAAAGAGGTCACAGGATGCTGCATGCACTTTTACAAGTTGTTTTAACTGAAATGTGTGTTGGCAGCATGTGTACACAACCACCCTATAATGATAAAAATCCACCCAGTGTTTTTTTTTTTTAAGCTGGTTAAATGTTTACCTTTCTCAAATCGAGCCGATCTCAGATGCCTGTCTGTGTGACGTCACACAGACAGGCCCCTCCCACGATAGTTTGATTAACAGTAGCGTTTCAGCACAGACTGGACTGGTGTCTTACCTTAGACCCGCCCTGAGTGAGCTGAGCTGTCATCAGTCCGCCATTGTTTCACCGCTGGAGCAGATGTAGACAAGAATGACT
>NW_015558595.1:328771-334956 GCF_001515605.1 Sinocyclocheilus anshuiensis | reverse complement strand
GAGCTCATTAACATTTAAAGGAAAATGCTACAAAAACGGCTTGATCTGAAAAGACCCTGTTTTTGACAGGGTAAAAAAGGTGTTTTTTACACTACCATTGAGAAATTTTAACCAAACTATGTTACAGACTTTTCATTAAGACCCTAAAGAATCATACCAACTTGTGGAAAATGGGCATCCTATGACCCCTTTAAAGGAATAGTTCACTCAAAACGAAAACTTGCTGAAGATGTACTCCGAGATGTAGATGTGTTTGTTCCTTCATCGGAACATATTTGGAGAAATTTAGCATGACATTTCTTGCTCAACAATGGACCCACAGCAGTGGATGGGTGCCATCAGAATGAGAGTCTAAACAGCTGATAAAAACATCACAATAATCCACACGACTCCAGTCAATCAATTATTGTTGTGTGATGCAAGAAATACATGTTTGTAAAAAACAAAACAAAAAACAACTTCATCATTAAGATGTTTTAACTTAAAAAAAGTCAAATTTAAACAATTCTACTTTCAGTAAAAAAAAATGTCTGAATCAGGAGAGAAATATGCACAGATGAAGCACTGCTTACAAGTGAAAACAGTCCAAAACAATTCTAAACATATGTCAGTGGATCTTCATTGTGAGAGATCTTCACTTTTTCACTGGAGGAAGCGTTATTATGGATTATGGACTCATATTTTGACCAAAAGCGACGGTTTAAGTTTAAAACACATTAATGATGGATTTGTTTAGTACAAACATGCAGCTTTTCACTTCACAAGGCAAGTAAAATTGATGGACTGGAGTCATGCAGATTACTTGTGGATTACTGCGATGTTTTGATCAGCTGTTTGGACTCTCATTCTGACGGCACCCATTCACTGCAGAGAATCCATTGGTATGATATAATGCTAAATTTCTCCAAATCTGTTCCAACAAACTCCTTTACATCTTCGAGGCCTGAGGATGAGTAAATATTCAGCAAATTTCATTTCCGGGTGAACTATTTCTTTAAATATTCTTACACACATATAAACTTTTATGTGTATTTTAGGTCTAGTCCAATTTTGCAAATTTTGCTCATTTGCAATAAAACCTGTTTACCTGCATTTGTTCTGTATATATAGTTTATCAATCATGAAGCTATAAATATGTTTTATTAAGTGAATGCCATCAAGTGTTGGCAACCTTACTGGATAAAAAACTCCAAGCATGCTGCCCAGCATTGGGTCTTTGTAGCCCCACAACAATTCCTTAACAGTCCTGTTCTGGAAGAGTGTGGAATTGGAGCGTTGGATGAGCCAGTTTGCAAGTTTATGACCGAGTAAACCGTAAACACCCTGGAAGAGAAGAAAATAAAGTTTGAGTTGATCACAGCACAAGTATGAAACCATACCCTGTCGTAAATTCATCTGCCTAATGAAAACCTTGGACTCAACAACACAAGTAAAATTTATTTGCATCTATTACCTCTACAGCACTTATGACTGAACATCACCTGCAATTATGAATAAGCTGTGTGCTATTATATGCTATTATATAATAGTGCTGTGCTGACTCTTGATAGATAATCGCAGATATCAACATTTTATCTATGATGTGATAAACTTTAACTGACTTTCTTCGCTGACAACCAATGTTGAAGCAATATTATCAACATCAGGGGTCAGCAACCTTAGGCACGTGAGCAAAAAGAGTTTGTAAGAAAGATTAATACTTCATGTATTTATTTTATTATATACACACTGACACTATCATTCAACATGTTGGGATTGGTATGATTTTTATGTTTTTGCTGGAAGTCTCTTAAGCTCACCCAGGCTGCATTTATTTGAAAATACAGTAAAACAGTGATATTGTGAAATATTATTACAATTTAAAATAAATGTTTTCTATTTTATTATATATGAACATGCAATTCATTTGAACATATATTTAACTGATGGCAGAGCTGAATTTTCAGCAGCCATGCATCACAATAACTAGGCATGGAGAACAAGGGAAGAAAACAGACGAAAAGGAACACAGAAGGGCAGAGAAGGATGGCAAGAGATGGTTGTCAAAATACATACTGCTACAGCTAGATTGAGCGATGTGAATATGTCCTCCTCTGTGCCTACTGACATGCTAGGCTCAAAGATGGCTCCCGCCGGCAGCACAAAGGACACAGTGTAGTTATCATTGAAGGTGATATTTTTTTTGGGGATAAAACGCGTCCTAGAGGACAACAGAGAGTATGACAGTGTATGAGACCACTAAGAAATGCATTATGACCATTTAGTGGCTTAAAATTGCAATAAAAATTAAAGTTAGTTGGTGTTTTACTGGTCATATGACTATACAAACGAGAAAAGCCATACTTTAAGAATGTATAACAGAAATGTCATGCCAAGTAGATTATGAATAACATTTTTTTTTTTTTAAGTATTTGAATCCTTGGTAATTAAGTCAATTGATGCCCCTAATGTAATGTGTATATATATATATATATATATAACCCTGGACCACAAAACCAGTCTTAACTGTCAATTTTTCAAAATTGAGATATATACATCATGTGGTATGGACTGTTAGGATAGGACAATATTTGGGCGAGATACAATTATTTGAAAATCTGAAATCTGAGGGTGCAAAAAAATCTAAATATTGAGAAAATCGCATTTAAAGTTGTCCAAATGAAGTTCTTAGCAATGCATATTACTAATCAAAAATTAAGTTTTGATATATTTACAGTAGGAAATTTACAAAATATCTTCATGGAACATGATCTTTACTTAATATCCTAATGATTTTTGGCATAAAAGAAAAATCTATCATTTTGACCCATACAATGTATTTTTGGCCATTGCTACAAATATACCCCAGCGACTTAAGACTGCTTTTGTGCTCCAGGGTGTATATATATATATAAAAATAGATAAAAGGCCAAAAATAAATAAATAAAACATGCAAAAGTACTCCCATTTCAGTAAACAGCTAATTATATCACTTTAGAACAAAACAGACATAAGGATGGAGTGTAACATTTGCCTTAATTAGATAAGCATCATCCCATCAGATACATTTGTGCTTATCAACATACAACGATTAAATGACAACAGCTTGTTAAAACTTTTGAACAAGCTTGAAGTGCTTGTGTTGGTATTGTCTATTTTTAAGCACAAGTCTCAGAAGTAGGTAAAAATGGTCTATACTTGCAAACGGCTGATGCTTTGGGATTCTTTCTGCTTTATTTCAGGTAGCTCAAGAGATATGGATGCTCTTGAGTAAATGATAAAGATCAAAGAGTGAATTTGCTCGATTTTATTTTCTCTACCTTTGAGAGATAAAGAAGAATGGTTTGTTTACATGAGTATTGATCGAAAATCTATTTATATAGCAAGTCTTACCTGTACGTGTACGGTCCTTTCTGTACCAGCACAGGTTTGGCCCCTTGACCTACAACATCATCAGGGTTCTGCACGTCAAACAGCCAAAACTGCCTGTATATTGCAATGTCTACCGACGTCCAGGTGTCAAATGCTAAAGTTCCGTTTTCCAACACTGTTTCCTTTAGAGACACAAAACATACTTAGGATCAGATACTCTATACACTATTTATACTACATTGTGTCTACAATTCAAAATGTGGCAGGCCGGGGCAAGTTGTCACAGTCCAGTGAATATTTCTCGCCATGGTGTTATTTTCAGTCAGTTTCTGTATAGGCATAGGCAAACAACTTTAAGTCTACAATAATGCTACAGAACATTTCCAATGCTTTTTTCCTTTTCTTTTTTGCCTAAATATAGAAATAGAGCTCATTTAACACACACAGTCATTGACCTTGACACCATTAGGTAAGTAGAGAACCTGCTGTTTAAATGCATTAAATATAAAATACTATCTAACACACACAACATATTTGATGTAAAATGCATGGCTTTTCAGCGAAATTTAAACAGTAAAACAGTTGATTAAAGAGCAAAACATGTCAAATTCAAATCAATCAATAAAACCCCAACCATACATTTATGAAAAATGCCCTTGACCCATAAACCCCTTTTTATTTAATCTCATACATCACTGATAGTACGTCGTAGCATACCCTAGATTGGCTGTTCCTAAATTATTCAGATTATTTCTCCAATGCAACTTCATCATGTACATACTGTATATGCCTTTCTGTAGGATCTGCAAATGCATGTGCGCCGAATATTGATATGAAAAGACGACGACTTACATGATGCACGGTGTTTTCAATGAACATGTTGCCCACAGGGATGAGAATCCCGCCCAGCACGGCGATCAGGGCGCCCAGCACGGTCCCTGTGATGAGCCCGCATTTCAGATCACAGCAGGTCATGATGGCGAGCAGCAGCCTGGACCAACACTGAACGGCGCCGCGTCAGCTGCGAGCATGAGGTCGTCCTGGGAATTATGTAAATTCCGGCGATCGAAGGTTGCAGAGGAGGAGGGTTAGGACTGGATTGCTGCGTATCACACCCGGAGACCCTCGTTAAAACGAAGTTATCTCAGCGAGATAACGCGCTGCTGGGCGGGGAGGTTTAACACAAGACTCGAGAGTGACTTTGAAATATCTAATCGACTTAGGCAGACTCGAGAAAAGAAAAGAAGAACGTGTTGTTTCTATATTAAATATAACAGTAATACATGCAAATGTAATTCTAATAGATTCTAATAGTTAATGGATTCTAACATTATCTAATAGCCTATTTTTTTTTAATTACATTTTGCTTTTAATTTACTTTTGTACATTGTTATATCTAACAGAATAATTTATTACAAAATAGAAAGAAACAGAAAAAAACATTTTATAGAACAGAATATCAGATCGCTACAAGCTGCAATTAACCAGTCAGAACCAAGCATTTCACACAGTCTTATCTATATGTAAGAATGTGTGTGTGTATCTATGTGTGTGTGTATTTAGAATAGAATTGAACAGAACAGAATAGATCATCAGATCAGCGAATACTCCAACTGACCAATCATAATCAAGCATTCCGGACAACCATGTGAGGGGGAAGAAAAAAAATTACAATAGATGGAATAGAGTATCAGACCACTGAATGCCCCAACTGACCAATCAGTATCGAGCACTTCATATTGTGCAATAAATGTCAAACATGTTCCTTTCCTGACATTTCAAATAATATTATATTTACAAGCAGCTGTGGAGGTAGCTAAGATAATGGACATATCAAATAGTAAACCAATAATTAAGTTCAAAGGTTGTTTGTATTAGTTATTGCTGCTCTGCATTATGGGAATACATTTTACATCTCGTGTTCTCTCTCTCTCTCTCTCTCTCTCTCTCTCTCTCTATGTGTGTGTGTGTGTTACAAAGAGAGAGTTCTCTTTCAGTGTTAACTTTGAGTAGTAATGTTGTTATCAGAGTGAAGTTTTAGCTTGTACTGTCCTCTAGTGTTCATGGGTCTCAATCTGTCTGTAAGACTGTATGTATAGTGTGATGATGTTTCATGACACGGCTGTCAGAGTGGATTAAGACATTATAATTGTAGTTACCTGTGGGGTTCGTGGGGTCCTTTCAGGGTACAGGCATAGGCTACTAGTAAAGTTGCTTTGGAGAAAATAAATATAAAATACATACATCTAAATACGAATATAAACAAATATTTTCTTTTCTCTATTTTCAAATCGTGCAAAAGAAATTTGGATGAAGTCTTATTTTCCCGTAGCCTACACTCATATGAGCTTCATGCAACTACGTCTGCTAATTAAGCAGACGAGTCAACGCAAGTTTATATCTACAGGGCACTAGAGGGCAGTGTTCAACTATTTGTGTCAACTTAGTGGTTGTTGGCAAGTTCATGTACAAAATTTTGGTAGGTCTGTACCATGACGTCACAGTAAACAGGGACAGGAATTATTGCAATTTTCAGAATCACAATGTAGAATCACAATGACTATATGTGTCTGTATTACAGTAATATTTTATGTAGTTATAAATGTATTAGTGTCCACAGAACTATTATTGCTAGAGTTTAACTTCCCAGCATGTATAGCAGCATTAATTTATTTGTATATTTTTTAATAAATCTACATTTGTTGGCTGTCACCATTGTTGAGTTTTATATGCTTAGTCTGAATTATTATATTTGACCCTTTTATGAAGGATTATTTATTAATAGTTTTATGATATAATATATACAGTATATATATATATATATATATATATAT
>NW_015558595.1:324514-327785 GCF_001515605.1 Sinocyclocheilus anshuiensis | reverse complement strand
TGCCGGTACGAGACTCGAACCCACAACCTTTGGGTTACGAGTCCGACTCTCTAACCATTAGGCCACAACTTCCCCTTTTATTAATTTTTAATAAAATTAAAAATTAAAATGTTCAATAGTTCTCACATTTCAGTAAACTACTCATTATATTACTTTCGAACTTTAGAACATTATATTACTTTTTTGTAACATTTGCCTTAATTAGATAAGCATCATCCCATCAGATAAATTTGGGCTTATCATACAACAATTAAATGACAACAGCATGAAAAAACTTTTGAACAAGCGTTGTTGATATTGCTTACGTTGACATTGTCTATTTTTAAGCACAAGTTTCAGAAGTAGGTAAAAATGGCCTATATTTTGGCAAACGACTGATGCTTTGGGATTCTTTCTGCTTTATTTCAGGTAGTTCAAGAGATAGGGATGTTTCTGAGTACATTTTAAAGCTCAAAGAGTGAATTTGCTCAATTTTACTTTCTCTACCTTTAAGAGATAAAGAAGAATGGTTTGTTTAGATGAGTATTGATTGAAAATCTATTTATATAGCAAGTCTTACCTGTATGTGTACGGTCCTTTCTGCAACAGCACAGGTTTGGCCCCTTGGCTTAAAACGTCATCAGGGTTCTGCACGTCAAACAGCCAAAACTGCCTGTACATCGGCGTGTCTACAGACGTCCAGGTGTCAAATGCTAAAGTCCCGTTTTCCAACACCGTTTCCTTTAGAGACACAAAACATACTTGGTGTCAGATACTCTATACACTTTTATACTACATTGTGTACCATTCAAAATGGGATAAGCTGGGGCAAGTTGTCACAATCCAGTGAATATTTCTCAATATGTTGTTATTTTCAGTCCATTTCTGTATAGGCAAACACCTTTAAGTCTACAATAATGCTACAGAACATTTCCAATGTTTTTTTTTGCCTAAATACAGAAATAGAGCTTATTTAACACACACTGTCATTGACCTTGACACAATGAGGTAAGTCAAGAACCTGCTGTTTAAATACATTAAATATAAAATACTATCTAACATACACAATTTATCTTTATGTGAAATGTATTAGATGCTATTTAATGGCTTTTCAGCGAAATATATACAGTTTATTAAAGAGCAAAACACGTACAATTCTAATCAATAAATTGCATATAACATACATGACAACTTGCCCCAACTATACATTTATTAAGAAATGCCCTTGACCCATAAACCCCATTTTATTTAATCTCATACATCATTGATAGTACGTTGTACCCTACATTGATTGTTCCTAAATTATTCAGAATATTTCTCCACAGCAACTTCATCATGTACTGTGTATGCCTTTCTGGAAGATCTGCAAATGCATGTGCGCCGAATATTGATATAAAAAGACGACGACTTACCGTGTGCACGGTGTTTTCAATGAACGTGTTGCCCTGAGAATCGAGAATCCCGCCCAGCACGGCGATCAGGGCGCCCAGCACTGTCCCTGTGATGAGCCCGCATCACAGCAGGGCAGAGGAGGAGGTTTAGGACTGGATTGCTGCGTATCACACCCGGAGACCCTCGTTAAAACGAAGTTATCTCAGCGAGATAACGCGCTGCTGGGCGGGGAGGTTTAACACAAGACTCGAGAGTGACTTTGAAATATCTAATCGACTTAGGGAGACTCGAGAAAAGAAAAGAAAAGAAAAGAAGAACGTGTTATTTCTATATTAAATATAACAGTAATACATGCAAATGTAATTCTAATAGATTCTAATAGTTAATGGATTCTAACATTATCTAATAGCCTATTTTTTTTTAATTACATTTTGCTTTTAATTTACTTTTGTACATTGTTATATCTAACAGAATAATTTATTACAAAATAGAAAGAAACAGAAAAAAACATTTTATAGAACAGAATATCAGATCGCTACAAGCTGCAATTAACCAGTCAGAACCAAGCATTTCACACAGTCTTATCTATATGTAAGAATGTGTGTGTGTATCTATGTGTGTGTGTATTTAGAATAGAATTGAACAGAACAGAATAGATCATCAGATCAGCGAATACTCCAACTGACCAATCATAATCAAGCATTCCGGACAACCATGTGAGGGGGAAGAAAAAAAATTACAATAGATGGAATAGAGTATCAGACCACTGAATGCCCCAACTGACCAATCAGTATCGAGCACTTCATATTGTGCAATAAATGTCAAACATGTTCCTTTCCTGACATTTCAAATAATATTATATTTACAAGCAGCTGTGGAGGTAGCTAAGATAATGGACATATCAAATAGTAAACCAATAATTAAGTTCAAAGGTTGTTTGTATTAGTTATTGCTGCTCTGCATTATGGGAATACATTTTACATCTCGTGTTCTCTCTCTCTCTCTCTCTCTCTCTCTCTCTCTATGTGTGTGTGTGTGTTACAAAGAGAGAGTTCTCTTTCAGTGTTAACTTTGAGTAGTAATGTTGTTATCAGAGTGAAGTTTTAGCTTGTACTGTCCTCTAGTGTTCATGGGTCTCAATCTGTCTGTAAGACTGTATGTATAGTGTGATGATGTTTCATGACACGGCTGTCAGAGTGGATTAAGACATTATAATTGTAGTTACCTGTGGGGTTCGTGGGGTCCTTTCAGGGTACAGGCATAGGCTACTAGTAAAGTTGCTTTGGAGAAAATAAATATAAAATACATACATCTAAATACGAATATAAACAAATATTTTCTTTTCTCTATTTTCAAATCGTGCAAAAGAAATTTGGATGAAGTCTTATTTTCCCGTAGCCTACACTCATATGAGCTTCATGCAACTACGTCTGCTAATTAAGCAGACGAGTCAACGCAAGTTTATATCTACAGGGCACTAGAGGGCAGTGTTCAACTATTTGTGTCAACTTAGTGGTTGTTGGCAAGTTCATGTACAAAATTTTGGTAGGTCTGTACCATGACGTCACAGTAAACAGGGACAGGAATTATTGCAATTTTCAGAATCACAATGTAGAATCACAATGACTATATGTGTCTGTATTACAGTAATATTTTATGTAGTTATAAATGTATTAGTGTCCACAGAACTATTATTGCTAGAGTTTAACTTCCCAGCATGTATAGCAGCATTAATTTATTTGTATATTTTTTAATAAATCTACATTTGTTGGCTGTCACCATTGTTGAGTTTTATATGCTTAGTCTGAATTATTATATTTGACCCTTTTATGAAGGATTATTTATTAATAGTTTTATGATATAATATATACAGTATATATATATATATATATATATATAT
>NW_015558595.1:319665-324272 GCF_001515605.1 Sinocyclocheilus anshuiensis | reverse complement strand
TTTCTATATTAAATATAACAGTAATACATGCAAATGTAATTCTAATAGATTCTAATAGTTAATGGATTCTAACATTATCTAATAGCCTATATTTTTTTTAATTAAATGTTGCTTTTAATTTACTTTTGTACATCGTTATATCTAAAAGAATAATTTATTACAAAATAGAAAGAAACAGAAAAAAACATTTTATAGAACAGAATATCAGATCGCTACAAGCTGCAATTAACCAGTCAGAACCAAGCATTTCACACAGTCTTATCTATATGTAAGAATGTGTGTGTGTATCTATGTGTGTGTGTATTTAGAATAGAATTGAACAGAACAGAATAGATCATCAGATCAGCGAATACTCCAACTGACCAATCATAATCAAGCATTCCGGACAACCATGTGAGGGGGAAGAAAAAAAATTACAATAGATGGAATAGAGTATCAGACCACTGAATGCCCCAACTGACCAATCAGTATCGAGCACTTCATATTGTGCAATAAATGTCAAACATGTTCCTTTCCTGACATTTCAAATAATATTATATTTACAAGCAGCTGTGGAGGTAGCTAAGATAATGGACATATCAAATAGTAAACCAATAATTAAGTTCAAAGGTTGTTTGTATTAGTTATTGCTGCTCTGCATTATGGGAATACATTTTACATCTCGTGTTCTCTCTCTCTCTCTCTCTCTCTCTCTCTCTCTATGTGTGTGTGTGTGTTACAAAGAGAGAGTTCTCTTTCAGTGTTAACTTTGAGTAGTAATGTTGTTATCAGAGTGAAGTTTTAGCTTGTACTGTCCTCTAGTGTTCATGGGTCTCAATCTGTCTGTAAGACTGTATGTATAGTGTGATGATGTTTCATGACACGGCTGTCAGAGTGGATTAAGACATTATAATTGTAGTTACCTGTGGGGTTCGTGGGGTCCTTTCAGGGTACAGGCATAGGCTACTAGTAAAGTTGCTTTGGAGAAAATAAATATAAAATACATACATCTAAATACGAATATAAACAAGTCTTTTATTTTCTCTATTTTCAAATCGTGCAAAAGAAATTTGGATGAAGTCTTATTTTCCCGTAGCCTACACTCATATGAGCTTCATGCAACTACGTCTGCTAATTAAGCAGACGAGTCAACGCAAGTTTATATCTACAGGGCACTAGAGGGCAGTGTTCAACTATTTGTGTCAACTTAGTGGTTGTTGGCAAGTTCATGTACAAAATTTTGGTAGGTCTGTACCATGACGTCACAGTAAACAGGGACAGGAATTATTGCAATTTTCAGAATCACAATGTAGAATCACAATGACTATATGTGTCTGTATTACAGTAATATTTTATGTAGTTATAAATGTATTAGTGTCCACAGAACTATTATTGCTAGAGTTTAACTTCCCAGCATGTATAGCAGCATTAATTTATTTGTATATTTTTTAATAAATCTACATTTGTTGGCTGTCACCATTGTTGAGTTTTATATGCTTAGTCTGAATTATTATATTTGACCCTTTTATGAAGGATTATTTATTAATAGTTTTATGATATAATATATACAGTATATATATATATATATATATATATATATATGTGTGTGTGTGTGTGTGTTATCACTTTAAAACAAGGTCTCATTTGTTAATGTTGTCAGTTAATATTTGTGAAACATTTATTAATATTTGATAATGTTAGCTAATAAAGATACAACTGTATATTTTGTGTTCATGTTAGTTCACAGTGCATTGATGTAAACATTTGAAAAATAGTTTTAAAAAATGTATTATTAAATGCTGAAATTTACATGACCTAAGATTAATAAATGCTGTAGAAGCACTGTTCATTGTTAGTTCATGTTAACTAGTGTAATAACAACAAATGAACGCTTATTGTAAAGTGTTAACGTATTTCTGTAAAACATTGCCAAATATAGTGTCGATTGCAAGTTTCGATAAGTCTTTTATTTATGATAGACAGAATAAAAATTAAAAACAAAAATTCACAGGATTTTACTCAAAAATGTGGTATATTGTGGCATATGCTGGCTAAATTGACACAAGCTGCCAAAAATGTAAAGTTTGTTATGTTCGGTTCCAAAAGTTTTGACAAACACGTTATTTTTATTGTGTTATCGCCTGGCACATGTCCTTGCTGAACTGTAGAACTGTTGCAGACAGTCACATACTTTGCATACAAGCTGTAACACCCTCATGTGATATGTAAATGTGTGGTTACAGTGTTGTAACCCTTTGAGATCCAATGCAAATGCTCACTCAAAGCAGATGTGTTTTCCTAGCAGCCCAAAGCAGCTGTAAGGTCTGAGGTCACTGCCTAATTTATCTGCTTTAACCTCACAGTCATGCTCGCATATTAAAAGGCTGATCCTCTGCCTAGGAGTGATAGTGTAATGATTTTTGAAGCTCTTTCTGCAAGCTACGCAGGATTGTCAGCAGTGTTGATGTTGCAGTAAGGTGTGGTCACAGTTCATTTGACCTTGGAACATATGGTCTGTTGTGACACTGGCATCTGTGATGGGTCTAGGACAAACCCATAACCCTGAGAAAACACAAGTGGGATGCTGAGATGACAATAGAATAGAATAGAACAGAAAATAGTATATCCAGTAAACAAATATGTGAACATGCATAAAGTGAACATGTGCAGTTGTTACCTTAAAGAGCTATTTCACTTTTTTTTTAAATTTATTTAAAAAGTACACAGTTAGGTTGAATCAGTTATATTAATTACATTTAAACAGTTGACAGTAGCCATTGACTTCCATTGTATTTTTTCCCCAATACTATGGAAGTCAATGGCTACCATCAACTGGTTAGTAACATTCTTGAAGATATCCTCTCTATACTATATCTTCAACAGAAGAAAGAAACTCATACTGGTTTGAAACAACTTGAGGGTGAGTAAATGATGACAGAATTTTCATTTGTGGGTGAACTATCCCTTTAACTGCTGACAAAAATATTTAACATAACTAATTAGGTTGCATGACTGATTAGGTTCCACCAGCAAAACTTCAACACCAATATACATTTTTTAACAGTGTACAATATTAATATATTATATAATATTATAATTGAATGCAATTTTGAATATGGCATATCTAATGAAAAATCTACTTTCTAAGAAAACACAATATTAGAAACTGACCCAAGAAAAGAACTGGGAATATATGCTTTAAAAACGATTGATTTATTGATTGATTTCATTTCAAATGAGTGAAAATAACATTTTAAAAACAACAACAAAATAACAAATATTTGCTTATTATTGATGTTGTTTTTTTATTGTTATTTGGTATTCTAATAACTTACAACTTTAAGGAATTCAAGCAAATGCACTCTATTCAGATATACAAAGTGTTTAAAGAAGAGCATGTAAGTTTAAATGTATTAGCTCAAAGAGGCCTACAAAAAGGGGTTTTTCCCTTTTTTCCAGCATGCACTGGAGCATGAATAATTAATATGGCTGCATTGTTTGACCATTTGCCACTTTTATTTACACTGTTGTTGTTGATTTAGTTGCCATGTTTACTTTATGTTATGTTTGATGAGTAACCCTTGTTGTGTTGTGCTATTGTTTTTGTGTTTGATGAGTGTTTATGTGCTGTTAATAGTTTAACTCTTTCAAATACTTAGAAATGGAACAGTTCACTGAAACTTAACAAAGAAAATATGCAATAAAAGAAAATCAAAAGAAAAGGTTTGCATATGTGTTTTATGTTTTGTATCATATTTGATATATCAGGCTTTTATGGCCCAGATATAGGAGAATATGGAGCTTACACTCAAGAAGAAGAAAAATAAAAACATTCATTCATCAATCATTTTTATTCAGAGGCCCAAACTGAGCAAAGTGCAGATTATAGTTTTTATAGCCAAAAAGGAAAATGAAATGTAATGCAATAAAATGATGAAGAGATGTACCAATAAACATTCATCAAACGCGTGAGGTTTTATATTTGATGCATACATTTTCTAAGAATTTTCTAGAAAATGAATGAATATTCAAGTAAGCTTAAGTTACTTCAGTCTAGTAAGTGTTCATCTCGAAATAATAATAATAATATAAATGTTATTCTTATACGTTTACTTTTTTAAAAATCATGAAAGATTTCACAGGAAAATACACAACCTGAAGGTAGACATTTTTAGAATTCTATAGGGATTATAGTATAAACTATCAGTCAGAAGGCATGTATATTGTGTACAAGGTTTTCAGCAAGTTTTGATCATGCTGTTAATATAAAGGCCTTAGAAATTCATTTATCAAATATAACAGGCTTTATAGGGTTGAAAGCATAACTCTCAATGACAGCTCAGAGAAAACATAACATGAAGCACAAGATATTGGATCATTTAAAAACCATGTAACTGTTTGGTTACATTTAAGAAATATTTTGCTTTGATCTTTTAATCTAAACAAGTAGGCCAGCTAACAATTATGGCTGGTTTTAAGTCTTATAGGCCATTAAGACAGCTTAACATAAGTTCACTGAAGATATTTACTTAAGTACATGAATCCAACAATATTTAAGTTGTACAACTCCTTTTTATATGGTACACTCTAAAAAAAAATGCTGGGTTAAATACAACCCAGTGCTGGGT
>NW_015558595.1:315831-319555 GCF_001515605.1 Sinocyclocheilus anshuiensis | reverse complement strand
AGCCCAATTGCTGGGTTTGTCCCTATTTAACCCAGCACTGGGTTGTATTTAACCCAGCATGTTTTAGAGTGTATGATTAGGATACACACCACAAAAATAATTTAATAGATAGCTCCCATATATCTCGTCAGTCTGTTTGAAACTGGACACAGGCCCCGTTGTCCTAACGGGAAGAGCAAAGCAGCACTTCATTGGCATCAAGAGATGCCAGCCCCACCACCGCCCTCCATCATTTATTTCCTCCACCACCGCCCTCCATCATTTATTTCCTTTACTGCTGATGCTGAGGCAAAGCGCGCGTCCCCGCCTCGCACACACGTGAACGCGCCTGCATGCATGCGAACAGGAAGCAGCGCGAGCCAGTGAAAGACTGACGCGCTCGCGCTGGGGAACGGATCGCTACGCGTCTACGGACCCTTTCTCATCCCTTTGAAGGGATTTACGGTGAAATAACGGAGGCTAAAGGAACAGTCTTGATCAAACAAGGCAAGAGCCAGACGTTATCCTCCGTCTCCTGATTTTCAAGACCCCCTTTTGCGCTCGGTTCTTGGTTTTCTTTTTTAAAGAAGGGCGTGTGGTTTTCCGGAGAGAGAGCTGGTGCATGTTGAATATACTGTGAGTTAGATTGAAACGGTTCGGATCGTCGCGAGGATGGGCTGTACGTTAAGCACGGAGGATAAGGCGGCGGTGGAGAGGAGTAAAATGATCGACAGAAACCTGAGAGACGACGGAGAGAAAGCGGCCAGAGAGGTCAAACTCCTGCTGCTCGGTAAGAAACAATTCAACATATATGAGAGGCCTTAACTGTCCCGTTTCTTTGTATAACTGCATTACACAGATGCTAAAACTGTACCACGCTGTAGTTTCCATTAAAAAGTAACGGAAAGTTTGGTTGTGCAGTAATGGTAAGTTAGTCTTGTTAGGCTGTTACTCAACCCGTTAGCATTCGGGAGATGTTACTTTTTTATTGATTTTTTTTATACTGTTTTATATCCTTTATAACTGTCGAGATGGCCAACATTTCACTTTGTTCAGAATTATAATAAATTATTAATAACAGAACATTTGGACAGAAGGAATTAGGCCTACTGATCGTACCTATAGGCTAAATGGCCACAAAGTAACAGAGCTGTCATAGAAAACTGTCGCAGTGCACTCTAAACAAACCCATACACACTATGGGATGCACTGGAAATTCTGGGCGGAATTTTTTTTTTTTTTTTTTTAAGGGTCTATTGGTAATGAGCTGCTGTGGTGGTGATGACGGTTTCATATGTAGGAGGGGTCTAGCAATGGCGACCAGTTGCTTCTTTCTGCTCTTGTTGTGAAATGATGGTAGATTTGTGTCATGATGTCTGGCGCAATTGAGCATTTGTGTGTTTTCTGAAATGTCACGTGTGTTTCTGTCAGCATGTGTAAACATATGATAGATTAAATAAACATTTGAGATTAATAGCGCACTCTGGTTCATGATAGATGAGGGCAAGTCTTGTGTTTAAATGGGGTGTATTTGTGGGTGATTTCTGGACTGCTGTAATCCCTAATCCATACCCGGAACTAACCAGTCATACCAGTTTAACAGTAACTATCTAACCCTAATCCTGATCTATAACTACTAACACCAGACCTCATTTATTCATAAACTGTTTACTGTTAGGAGCAATTTGCTATAAAATATGTTTACTGAAAGGCCTTTTATATGAAACAGCTGTATTGTTTGACAGTCAGGCTAGCATAATAGAAACAATTTAATTAAAAGAAACATTTGTTTTCATTTCTTACTGCCATATAGCCTACATGATGTACTTGAGGGCTATAAAATACGTTTTCTATTCCTCAGCGAGCGCGAAAAGGTAAAAGATGGCTAGATATCATACTGACGCCAGGCAAAGATACATCATTTCCGTTTCTCACAGTGTGTCTGTTGCATTAATCTGTAATTTTATGTTCAAGCTGTACTGTCTGCAGTACACACTGCTTCAACCGAGATGGTATCTCAAATGCTGTCACTCGTCTCCAGGCAACATGCAGACGCACACAAACGCACAAACTCAATGTGTTCAAATTACCCATAACAGTGGCACCAATAGAGTCTGGTGAAAGGAAGGAACCAACACACACACACACACACACTCGCTCTCTCTCTCTCTCTCTCTCTCTCTCTCTATCTCTCTCTCTCTCTGAGCATTAAATATGGAGAGCCTCTTTGGTTTGCTGAAATAACCAGCACATGGAAGGTTTGGTGACTTCATATGTTTGTCTAAAACAGAACCGTACCAGGCACTGGGTCGTAGTCGAGCGAGCCCGTGAGTCTAAAGCTGGGGTGCATTGACACCTGACGTAGTTTAGCAGCCAGAACACTCACACTATGAAGCAATCGCTCAACGTGCCGAATGTTTGGCTGTGATATGGTGTAATAAGAGCATTTCAATAAGCGGTTCAACTGCGATAAGATCCAATAATATTTTAAATCTAATCCATTAGAAAAAAAGAGCCGTTTTATATTTTTCATGGGCAGATATGAGATTTTTTTTAGGGTTTTTTTTGGCCAGTAATCTTGTAGATATGTATATGAAAGTAATTCATCATACATAACACATTTGCACAGAGATTTGTGGTGGAGCAAATATGATTTTCTTTTAGTGTTGATTCTCATGTCTATGGTGAGTGGTGATTGTATTGTTGATTTATTACGTTGTTCTTTGTACTTGATTTTGATTTATCAGTGTTTGCATTCTTTGGTGAAATAGGCTATTTTAAACATTCTATCTCATATAATAAAAAATACCTAAATTATAGTTAAATTATTATTAATATTTAATAATAATTTTAGGGATGCACAATATATCGGCCACCATATCGGTATCGGCCGATAAATGCTAATTTTTTCTGTTATCGGTATCGGCCCGATATCTTAAAGCCGATAAATAATGCATTATTTCCTTCAGAGACACTTCAGATGCGCACTGTTCGTTTGCAGCCTTTTGTGCAATTGTACGTTGTAATAGTGTGTTTATTTGATGTATATCTAATTTATCTCATATAGAATGAATTTGGTTAAGTTAAAAGAGCGCTTCAGTTTACCGGTGATCATCTTTAGCTCAGCGCACGCAGCTCAAACAGCAGTGCACAACATTAATTACTATGATTGGGAATGTCGTGTATATAACATTCTAATGAGAACATTATTATAATAAAACGTTGTGAATTCTTTGGGTTTAGTTGCCGTGTTTCAGCGCGTTGTTATGGGAAGAGCGCATCCACAACAGGATCACACATTCTGACTATAGCACGCAATAACTGCGTCATTTTGTACATATATAAGTTGTAATATTATGTTTATGTTGTATTAATATTAATCTCAGGATGCATTTCCTTGAGTTAAATAAGCTGCCAGCAAAACGCTTCAGTTTACCGTGTTCATTCAGCTCTTCAGCTTCAGCACGCGCAGCTCAAACGGCTGCTATTTAAAACAGTGGTATTAATTTGTTACTTTTTCAAAATCATTGATACATTATTAATAATAACAACCACTTTTATTTTTCTCTTATTATTTTCATCAACAATATGGTTTAGCAATTAAAATCATTTAATTATTGTCCGTGCAGAGGCTATTCCATTTTATTGATCTATGGCGCATTCATTTTGATTCTTTACACATGTAATGATGTCCAGTGACTTGTTTACATTATTTATGCATTATTTTATTTATTTGTAAGACTTT
>NW_015558595.1:275842-315786 GCF_001515605.1 Sinocyclocheilus anshuiensis | reverse complement strand
TTGGATATAGATTTATCGGCCAATATATCTGTTATCGGCTTTCAAAAATAAAGAATTATCAGTTATCGGTATCGGCCAAAATTTTCATATCGGTGCATCCCTAAATAATTTAAATGTAATGAGCAGGGTAATGTATTTTCAGGTGGTTATCACAAAATAAGAAAATATAATCTTTTGCGGTATTGATCGCCTGACTGTACATTATCAATTACATGTAGGTTAAATTATATAATCTGATTTAATGTTAGGTGATCAGTTTATTTAGACAATATTTTCTCAAAATTTACTCAAAATATTTGAAAACAGAAACACATTATACTGTTTAAAAAACAAAAGGTTAGTCCATTAACAAGGCTGTCTCTGGATGTCTACACAAAATTCAAATTTCTGTTCCAAAGCCAAGTGAGTACAGTTTTCGGCTGATGATTTTGGTTGAAAATATCAAATTAGTTAAATGTTGACCGATTACATTTTTTTGGCTGATATGTATCACTCTATCTCTTTTTTCCAGTTGGTGTTTGGGTTGATTTTCATTAGATGTTGTTTTAGCAGCTTTTGGCAGGAAATGGCTAGTGTTTGTGCACAATAGAGATTGGGGTGTGGTGTATTGCGGATCATAACCTGAAGCTTGTGTGTGATAACCCAACTGATTGCTGGACAGCTGGTCTCAGTGGAGGTGTGTGTGTGTGGTGTTTGGAGCTGCGGGGATGAAAACAAACTGACTGGGCCTAATGTAACAGCACTAATGTCTGTAAACCATGTAAACCTCAGACCATCTCTCTCTTGATCACTTACACACACACAAGCACTGCAGTAATGCATCACCATACCCTTGAATATCTCCTTTAATAAAAAACACAAGGAATCGAGAAGAGCATTTAGTGCAGAATATATCCATCATGGAAAAACGTTTTTAACTTGGTCATTTTGCAAAGCTTGTGAATGGTGTTATTATCCGTTATAAAGTAGCTGTTTGTGTGGGTGAGCAAAAGCATAGATCGGCCTTTTGACGCGTCACAGTTAGAGGGTTTTTAAAAGGCTTTGATGTGCATACCGTTCACATTCCAGTGAAAGTTCAGGGGTCAGTTCAATAAATTAACATCACAAAGCACTTCAACACTACAACATTTGAGTGTTTTTCACTTGTGCACTATGTTGACTTTATTTCTTCCATCAAACACAAAAAGAAATATTTTGAAGAATTTCAGTGATGGACAGCCTCAGTCACCATCTATTTGTACTGAATTTTTTTTTTTCTCCAAAAAATTAAAGTGAATGATGATCTTTCTTTCTGGCTGACATGTCATCTTGTGTTCACTTTCTCCAACTCTGAAAATAATTTCCTATTTTGTAGGACTTTGTAGGAGTAATGCGTACTGTTTGACACTTAAAAAATGTATAATAAAAACTTTCAAATATAAAGGTTCAATGACTGATTGCTCATTGTATTCTTAGAAATTTGTAAAAAATGTGATTAATCATAAAATATAATATATACAATTTTAAAAATTATACAAAATAATCTGTTTATTAAGAATTAAAAAAAATCTGTTAATTTATATTCATTAGTTGGCATCCCTATCTGTGATGCTGGCCTTGATAATACTTGTTATCTTATCGAAAGTATATTAAAAATAAGTCGATTATAAAACATGCTTCCTTTATGTTGATTGTAATAATTTTGGAGTGTGTAAATATACACTATTTATTATTGCAAGTTTTAATTGATTTACTTCCTATTCAGGCATTCTAAGCTAATGCAGTCTTTGTAAAATCACTTTTAAGTCAATTCCTGACCTAATCAAGTCCCATCCTTTTTTTCTCACTCTTTGAATATCCAGTTTAACTCAGAATGCCATCACAGTTTGACTTTAAGGTTAATCCAAACCCTGCAAAAGAGAAATAACAACTTTATAAATTAAAAAGCCAAAGAACTCCTGTGAGCGCCAGATGTTTGATGAGTCAGTGTGTTTTGTGAGACGTGTGAATTCAATAGATGATGCTTTGGGAATAATTAATGAGATTGTTAATCCCCATTAAGTGTTTCCGTGCTCAAATTAAGAGTGTGCGTCGTGATTTTATTGGGCTCCAAAAGAACAAACTGTTCATCTTGGGTCATCTAATAAACTCTGTTTCAGAAATGCGCATGCATGCATCTGTGTGGCTCTGTGTTTCCCGCTGTCGTTCCCCTGGATGGGTACATTGATAAGTCCCTCTGGGCTACAGGCCTCTGTGGTGAGACATAATTAAAATAATGTGTCCTCTCTATTCCTGTTCTCTTTCCTTCTGAAGGAGTCTCTCCAATTACAGGTGTCTGCTTATCTACGTCACTGCCAGGTAGGGGTGTGCGATATTGACAAAAAATTATATCTCGATATTTTCTGGGATTTTATCGATAACGATAATTAGACGATATTTTGCTGAGTGTGTTATTGTGCTGGTACCTTAAGGACTGCCGAAGACAGCTGACTCCTAATGTTTTTAATATTCTTCATATTCTGTGTGGTCAGGTCATACTGATAGAAATTAATCTTTTCCAATAAGTTTAAACAGAATTTTGAATTTTATGGGCATTTTTACCTTTATAAAGTCATTTTTTTCTAAAAGTGTCCATTATCTTTTGAGTCAAATTCTTAAAGCATTTTAAAATTATGCAGTTTTCACATATTATCAAATGTTACATTTTCTTTACAAAAAACATAACTGAATCTATACAGTTATTATAAATTTAAATTTAAAAGACAATTCAAGATCATATATTTATAAACACTCCATACATGTCAAAATTTTTTGCAAACAGAAAAATTGTGACAAAAAAAAGTTTGCAACACTTAAAGATGCATATATACATACTCAATTTTAAGATATAGTGCTGACCCAAAAGGGCAAGTGACAGTTCCATCAACTGACCCAAAAACGTAAAAAAAAAAGTTTTCTTAATTTTTGCAATTCTGTTTAGTGGCACAGAAATTACACAGGTCATCTTTATGAAATTTCCAGTTAATATTCTGACTTGAAATGCTAACAGATCTCACCTGCAAAAACAAGACGTGAAAATGTATCTGCGTATGAGGATCATTAGCAGGGCTTGAAGTGTGTAATGTAATACGGATCGTGTGTTTGCTGTAATCTAATAAGACCAGGCAGTGCGGCAAAGCATTGCATTAGAGTTGTCACGTGGTGTCAGTGTGTTGAGACACTCTGGAGTTGTGTTTCACAGATAGGGCAGTGATGCAAGTCTGTTATCAATTGTTAACTGTACAAAAATGGGGAGAGAGGTATCCTCAGAGGTCCAGAAAGAAGTAGTCATGGTGTCAGGGGTTCCCCCTCAAATCATTAAGAGATAGCTCACCCAAAAATGAAAATTCTGTCATCATTTACTCACCCTCATGTTGTTCCAAACCTGTATGGAAAAACAAATGGAAGTCAATGGCTACCAGCAACTGTTTGGTTACCAACATTCTTCAAATTATCTTCTTTTGTGTTCAACAGAAGAAATTCATACAGGTTTGGAAAAACATGAAGGTGACTAAATGATGACAGAGTAGAATATGACAATTGTGAAGCGTGACAAACTTGAGGCCCACTTGCTATCAATTATTATGCTATTATGCTATTCATAAAATGTTTGTTTAATAGAATAATCAAAGGAAAAATACTCATGATTTATCTCTTACATAATCACATAGGACCTGAATCATTATCTAAACATATTTTATTTGTAATAGTAGGCTATACATTCATAGAAACAAGAGAGGTATTAAAGTGAGTTAACATGAATTTTCTACAGTATATGGCGCAATGTTATGTCAAAGCAAAAAATATGAATTGTTACATTATTTTATACATTGGCAAATCACAATTAAAAAAAAAAAAAAAATTGTATCTGTAAAGCAAAGCATGTCAGATGCTTCAGGGTGAGCTGTGCCAGCGGCTCAAATAAAAGTGATCATGAGATTTGCCTCCAACTGTAGGAAATAGATGCACTATTGTCATTTTTTAAATGTCAGAAATAATACATCTTAAAAAGTCTAAGTGGTATTTGCAAGTCTGCTAATTTGTCTATTATAGAATCAGACATATAATTACTAGCCTATGTATAAATCAATGGTATTTGAATGCTTTTCACAATACAGATAGTTTCCAAGGCAATATAAATTTATAAATTTTTATTTATTAAGATATTTGCACTGCAGAATGGGATCTAATTGAGCAAAATCGCTTTTTAATGCAAAATAATTTCTTATTTTGTCTTTTAATTTTAGGGTGAAATATAACCTAAAAATTTCTTTGTGAGATACACCATAGAAGGAAACGGTTTCATCCAAAGCAATTCCAGCATTTGTTGACATTTGTTTATCACGCTCCAGCAGTCGTATCAGCAGGTCTGCTCACGGTGTCCCAAAACCTTTACCTAATTTGTAAGTTGTACAAGGTGTTCAAGTGTGTCCATGATGTGTGTTCTCTTGTGAGGAACTGCTTGGTTCGTTCAGTCCACAAAAGATGCAATGAATTATGAGCCAGGCAGATTAATCAGCAGATATTTGCTAATGTTGACATTTTCTCGTAAATGATCTTATTTTGGTACTGTAGTCATTTTTTTGACAGACCAAGTGAAGCTTTTCTGATGCTTCCTCCCATTTGGAATCTTGCGCACAGGTAAAATCTTCTACTATAAGTAAATTACTAATTTATGGCTGACTTAAAAGTACACCCTTTGTTTTGATTCATACCAGATGGTTTTATGTCAACAAATCATTACAGTTCTAACAATTTACACTGCATATTTACATCCAGACCCTTGACCATATGACACGGGCCACCAGAAACGGCGATCAGAGAGAAGAGGTTTATCTGCCACAATAAAATGGCACACGCTTTATGCGCACAATCAGCAGGAAGCCAAGAGCAAGTTACTATGACAAATAGGGATCATCATGCATTACTGGAAATGCATGCATATGAGCGATACACTGCAGAGCTGCTTTTTCGCTGGCACGTGACCATCAGGTATCTGAGCCCTCTTTGGTAGCATGTCCTCAGAAACAGGGCAGTGTGATGAGAGTCCGGACTCGAGTATGCACGTGTACAGATGCATGCATTTGTGTGCGCGATCACATGTGTCAAGTGGACAAAAGCTAGATGAGTGTAATTGTGCCACGGCTCACAGCTCCTTCACAGTTCATTTTCACGAATAGAAACTGGCTCGCACCTTGTTCCTCTAGTGGCACGTCTCTCTGGGTTTGTCCGTTGCTTTATTAAGAGCTCTCCCAGGTTGCTCTAGCCCTGGAGGGCTGTTTCCAGCACTGCTCATAACACAGTTTCTTGTTATAAAAACATACACCTCTATTTTCCGATTCAGTGGTTTAATATTCCGCCACAGTCTGTCGGAATTCTTCCGTTACAGGTGTAATAATGTTTTAGCTTTTAAAAACAGTTGGATAGAAATTAAACATCTGTATTGTTTTCCATGGCAGGAGCTGATTTTATACACTGATAACAGGGAGCAAAACACATAAGGGGGTGTTTTAACCCTCATTTTTTCCTATCTATTCAAAAATACATTCAAATTGTAATTAATATTCAAAGAATTGAAAACACCTCTTCTATCAGTGTTGTTAAAGTTAATTAAAACTAAAACTATAAAAAAATAATTTTCAGTAATTGCAATAAACCTGAACTAACATAAAATATAAAATGTTTTCTTGGCTGTACTGACATAATTTTAAGTTGATGTACTAAAACTGAAATGTAAAAATCAAAAAATAAATATCTAAATAAAAATATATAAATATATAAAAATATTAAATATAAAAAAATAAAAAAATGACAAGTACAAAATAAAATGATTACTATTTATTTTACAAACTTTTAAGTGAAAACTATGAAACGAAAAGTAAAAATGTAAATGCTATACTATAAATAATAGTAATAAAATAACACTTTCTATGATGGGCATGTTTTTAATTTCCAACTTAAAATTAATTTAGATTTTTGTGTGTGTCTGTGTCTAAAAATCAGATATAATGAAGAAAAGTGTCTGATTAAAAGAATAAAATTCTTAAAAAGAAAATGTTATTGAGTAGTTTGGCATACACTTTTATTTTTTAGCAATCAATCAACAATTATCCTCGCACACCTGAAGGTGATTGATAGGTGTGTAGTACAAATGACCAAAAAACAAGTCAAACGTCCAAAGAAAAATGAATGAATCCCGCACACTATCAGTACATGCAAACATATAAAAAAAATTGATTTTTGGTCCCATGACCTTCAACAACTTTTTTGTCCCATGACCTTCATCAGGCATACAGTATATGTGTATATTGATTATTATTTTTTTAGAAAAATAAGCAGCAAAGCAGTTTTGGTAAAAGATTTTAAAACCTGTATTCTGCAATATGTAAATTCATTTAATATATCTTTGTGTACTGTGTTGTAGTAGATCAATTACCTTCCACAAAGTGATGGTCTATTATTTGATTCTATATGGCCGAACCATTTTTCCACACTCTTGAGCAGGGGTGCCCAAACTCGGTCCTGGAGGGCCGCATCCCGAACGCCATTACATTGTATTGCAGAAAGCTATCAGGAGTGACAAACGCAGATATTTCACTAGCACGGGCAGTTAAAGGGACTTGCCAATACCCTTTAAGGAGATCTAGTTTAGTGACATAAGTGGCAGAGCCAATTCGATCAACACAATCTTCTATGCGGGGTAGAGGAAAAGAATCTGCCTTAGTCACACTGTTAACCTTTCGGTAGTCCGTGCAAAAACGGAAAGAAGCGTCTGGTTTCTGGACTAACAGACATGGAGAACTCCATGGACTTTGACTATGGATGGCCAATCCATTTTTCAGCAAATATTCTACCTCATTTTTCATCACTGCTCGTTTCATAGGATTCAGTCGGTACGGATGTTGCTTTATGGGCAAAGAAATACCCACATCAATATCATGACACAGGACTGTAGTTCTACCAGGAACATCAGAAAATAGAGAGGGGTATTTTCGTATCATTCTCACTACATCCTCTCGTTGGCATGTCGGCAAATGCTCTAGATGAGAATCTAAGTTACTCAAAACAACTGAATTCTCCAGACGTACCCCACAACCTTGATAGTCATCCGCCACAAAACCCTCCTGTATCTGCTCAGAATCGACAAGAATAGGGGTAGCAAGCATTGATGACGAGGGAGTCGGTGTCATCTCTCGCTCATAATATGCCTTAAGCATATTGATATGACATACGCGACTCTTACGCTTCCGATCCGGTGTACCCACAACATAATCCGTTTGGCTAAGCTTCTTTTCTATTACATAAGGACCAAAGAATTTCGCTTGAAAAGTAGATTCAGGGATGGGAAGTAGAACAAGAACTAGATCACCCGCCTGAAAATTACGGGATACACTTTTCTGATCAAATCGCTTCTTCATTTTAGATTGCACGTCAGCCAGATGAGCTTTAGCAAACATACACGCCTGATGTAAACGCTCATGAAAAGAGCTTACGTACTCAAGAACCGATACAGGTGAACTAGATTTCTTTAACAGCTGCTCACTCAAGAGCTTTAACGGCCCACGAACGGTGTGCCCAAACACAAGCTCAACGGGACTAAAGCCCAATGATTCTTGAACAGACTCACGGATGGCAAACATCAGCAAAGGCAACCCGTCTGCCCAATCTTTACCCGTCTCCACACAGAAGGCACGGAGCATAGACTTTAACGTCTGATGGAACCTTTCAAGAGCTCCCTGCGCTTCGGGGTGGTATGCGCTAGACATTTTATGCGTTACTCCCAACTCGGCAAGCGCTTGTGCAAATACTTTCAAGGTGAAATTTGACCCCTGGTCAGTCTGAATTACTCGAGGCAGACCAAAAGTAGTACAAAACTTCAATTCTTTCACAATTAAAGGAGCTTTAATCGAGCGCAGCGGAATAGCCTCTGCATAACGCGTCGCACAACACATAACTGTCAGAATGTACTGATGCCCAGTTTTCGATTTGGGCAGCGGACCCACACAATCAATAATCAACCTCTCAAAAGGTTCACTTAGCACAGGAATGGGATACAAAGGTGCCACAGGAATCTTCTGATTCGGCTTCCCTGCACGCTGGCACACATCACACGAACGGCAGAAATCTGATACCTCAGATTTTAATCCAGGCCAGAAATAATACTTAGAAACATGGTGAAATGTTTTTGTGACTCCCAAATGTCCCGAAAGAGGATGTTCATGAGCCAATTTTAAGACTTGTAATCGGTAACCAGTCGGTAACACAATTTGATATCTCACCTGGCAGTCTGCCACATCAGAGTTTGAAGGTTTCCATTTACGCATGAGAACTCCCTCGTCCCAATAATACGTTGTATTCAAATCAGAGATATCATTCACATTAATTGCCATCTCAGAACAATTTTGCAATGTAGGATCAGACTTCTGGGCTAGGGATAACTGATCTCGACCCACCTGTAAATTAACTCCTTCAGCTGTCAAAGGTTCCGAACTAGACTTTACTTCAGCCTCCACAACTAAATGATCTTTTCTAGGTTCAGAACCAGTACCAAGAAAAGAATCAGAGATGTCAATTACATCATTGAACTTCTTTAATTGCGACCTCGTTACCACACAGGCAGGGAACACTGAAGGAAACTGCACAGACAAATCTGGCTGAAGGCAGGCATCAGGTCTATTAGCCACCACTGGGCAAGGAAAAACATTAGCCCCAGCGAGGTCATTCCCAAGGATTATACTAACCCCGTCCACAGGTAATTTAGGGCGCACACCCAACTCAACAACTCCTGTAACGAGATCAGATTTTAAATGAACGTTGTGGAGTGGAACAGGAACACAGCCCATCTCAATGCCTCGCACCAGCACATTTCTACCCGTATAAGACTGATCAGAAAAGGGCAAAACGTCCTTGCACACAAAGGACTGAGCAGACCCAGTATCTCTCAAAATCGAAACTGGTTTAGTTTCAGAACCATTTGCAAATGATACAGTGCCATGCAAAATAAACGGTCCATAGGTAGAATCAAATTCAGATACAGACTGAGCAGGCCTTGCAATCAGCAATTAAATGGCCAGGATCTAAACAAAAAAAACAGACCCTATTCCCCGCCGTTCGCCCCGAAGTAAACTGACAGGGTGGTTTTACACTCTTCCCCGGCCTCGAAGTTTGAGGAAACCCTAGAGTCTCTTCTCTCGCCACATTAACTATAGTTCTTTCAGGACGCATAGGGCGATGTGTCAAAACAAATTCGTCCGCTAACACAGCGGCATCAGAAAGAGAATTAACTTTTTGTTCATTCAAATATATTACAACAGCCTCCGGCATACAGTTTTTGAACTCCTCCAGTAACAATAATTCCTGGAGTTGCTCAAAGTCAACAACTCGACTTGCTAAACACCACTTTTCAAAAAGTACTCTCTTTTCTCGAGCAAATTCTACACAGGTTTGTTTGAAAGACTTTGAATGAGACCTGAATTTTTGACGATAGGCCTCTGGAACTAGTTCATATGCCCGTAACACTGTCGCTTTAACGATCTCATAATCAAGCGATTGATCTACAGGCAATGCAGCACATACCTCCTGGGCTTTTCCCGTAAAGTTGCATTGCAACAATAACGCCCACATATCCTTAGGCCATCTTAACTTCACCGCAACACGTTCAAATGCGATGAAGAAAGAATCTACTTCTGCCTCTCTAAAAGGGGGGACAAGCTTAACATACCTACTCGCATCAAAATCAGAGCGTCCGGCAGGAACTGGCCGACTTACCGGCGTCGTCGCATCCGAGGGAATTTTAGTACGAGGAACTGGAGTTGGCTTACTCTCCTTCGCTTGTAAATCCAGTTGACGCAGTTTAACAGCGCGCTCAGTTTCAGCTTGAACAACGCGCAATTTAATTAACTGTGCCTCGCATTCTTGTTTTTTAATCAATAAGTCCAACTCCTTCAGTTTGACTGCCAATTTAGATTCATTACACGATTCAGAAGCATCTGCATTAAGAAAAACTTCCGAAGTCCCCACACCGACTTCGGACAACAACTCCTCCTCCCCAGCAGGTGCTTCCGATTTATCAGGTATAATACCAGCAGAAACCAATTCATCAAAGAGCTGCTCTTTAATAACCTGTTTAGTAGACTCTTTTGGGACGCTAATATGAAAGAAATCAGCTATAAGAATTAAATCCTTTTTCCTACAGCGATCATAAACTTCTACAGTAGGATTAAGAGAGAATTCTATCAAATCAAAATCCATACTCTTACAATAAACACCTTTGCCCCTCCCACAATTTCAAAGACTTCCAAACAAACTCTTTAGGCTACTTACCAACAAATTGAAATGGTGTTCAGCAGCAAATTTATACTGCATTCACTACCAAGAGACACATCTCCCAAGTTACCAAATCAATTAACAATTGTCTCAAACAAATAAACAAAAGCCCCCAATTGTTATATAACTTTCCATCTAGGGCTGGGGAGCCAGTAACAAAAAAAGATAAAGAAAAACATCTAAAGAAAAAAAAAGAACCTTGGAGAAAGAACCAGGGCAATCCAACCTCCTGACCCAGAGTCAACACAAACACCAATTCAAATTAATCTCTTTTAATTTGAAAAGATAAGAAAAAGGTAAACAAACAATAAATCTCAAAGGAAGTATTAACGAACATATAGGGAACAAAGACTTCAGGGGAGAGCTAGGCCAAAACAACAAACAAAACCAAACTAACTAACCCAAGGATATTTATAAATTACCTAGAGAAAGATAATCCGAAAATAAAATACACAAAAACTTCCCTCTCTTCCTGTCTGCCCATAACCAGGAGAAAACAATTACAAACGAAAATGGCACCCTCCCCCTACATTCCCTTAAATCCAAAAGAACATAAGAACACTAACAAACATAATTAACGTTAAACAAAAATAGTCAAAATGGTTTTAAACAACTTCAGTTCTCTTTCTGCTCAAGAACACAACAAAGTCCTGAGTTCACTTACTCAGAACTAAATCAACCAAAAGCAAACAAATGAATCTGGGCAACCAGGAGGAAGAGTAGCCCTGGCAGAAAGAAGTCTCTCTCTCCTTTCTTCACAGATCCACCACTTCTTATATTTCTGCTCCTTCCCGGCATCAACCAATCACCGCGGGCATCACCAGATTCAACACAGCTGGTTGGAACACCTGTCTCGTGACGAGGGAGAGAGAGGGAGAGAGATAGAAGGAAAGCAAACAAAACCACATCCAACACATGTACACAATTATAAAACACCTTGAATACGTCCTCGGACGTAACACCATCCACTTACATATGGATTCTATTGTAACCCATAATAAGCTTATCAGATGCTGGTCTTTGATCAGGCACTAAGCCTTTGGCAAAGAGCTGTGCACCCTTAAATACACATGATTGTGCGCTCTCAGTGCATATGTATATTATTGAAATGTTCATAATATCCAATACAAGTTAAGCTCTATTGAAAGCACCTTTGAAAGCATTTAAACTGGGTAACGTTTGCATAATACAAGCAGGAATATGGAATGTGGTATAGCGAATTTCATCTGCTTAAAAGAGTAGACCAACCATTAAAAGTCCATTTTTAAAGCTAAAATATCTATTTTTTATACCGAAGAACCCATTTCCCGTCTACCATTGATTGAACAAACAGATTGCCCCACCTGAAAATGCAATTGAAATCATTTACAGAAAAACATTCTTAAAAATAAAGGTTCTTTATTGGCATCTATGGGTCCATGAAGAACCTTGAACATCCATAGAAACTTTACTCTAAATGTTCTTCACCATTAAAAAAAATGGTTCTTTTAAGAACTGTTCACTCAAAAATTCGAGAAACACAAAATGGTTATTCTTCTGTGACATCAATGCAAAAAACACCCTTTTGGAACCTTTATTTTTAAGAGTTAAAGAACACAAAATCTGTTTGACAAGTACATTTAATTCTGTAGGGCTTTTCTGTTCAGATCAAGACAGCATACACATAGCAGTGGAGTTTCCTGTCTCAGTGTTAGGGAAAGATATCCCAGTAGAGAAGCAGGTTAAATTGGATTTTATAAGTGAAGCCATTATTGAACCAATCAATGCAGCAGTAGGAGCTGACGGAGTTTACCAGCAGTGCACATTTGTAAACATACACGGGACTGGACCAGCAGGTGTGGTCTGATGATTTTATCTACTCAGCATTTTATTTGTTCACCCTCATGTCAAGCCGTATGGCCTTCTTTCTTCTATGAAACACAAAAGGAGATGTTTAGCACAATGTTCACGCTGCTCTTTTCCATACAATGAAAGAGGATGGGGACTGCGACTGTCCGACTCCATAAACATTCTTTGAAACTACTTCACTGAAGATAGAAAGCCGTACGCGCTTGGAATGACATGAGGGAGTAAATGTGAGAGAATTGTTATTTTTGGATGAACTATTCCTTCAAGCACCACTCTGAGAAGTTAATGAAATATTCATAGGCAATAATGAAATAATGAAAGTGTTAGAACAACTATGTACAACAATGTTCAGTGTCTTAGATCTTGTATTTTCTGGATCTTGTCTACATTGCTCTACAGGGTTTTAAAAATTCACGCGGGGCCCCTCAGAAACAAAGAGCCAAAATGAAACTGTCAGAGGCTTTTGAATCTTTTTTTATTTTAATTTTAATTTTCTGTCTTGTGGGGCTCATACGAGTTACATTAGGCCACTGTTGTTCTTGAAATTCACTATGTCTAGACACTTGCACTACTTGTATTGTTTGTAGACATATAAGCTAACTCTTACGCAACTGCTCTTTAACAGGTGCTGGGGAGTCTGGGAAGAGTACAATAGTCAAACAAATGAAGTAAGCGACTTGTTTTCATTTTCTACTCTAATTACACTTCAGTTTTATGCTAAATATCATTTATTGGTTACGCATATCTCTCTACATAGAATCATCCATGAGGCAGGCTACTCAGAGGAGGAGTGCAAACAGTACAAAGCTGTTGTCTACAGCAACACTATTCAGTCTATCATCGCCATCATTCGTGCCATGGGGCGACTCAAGATCGATTTCGGAGACGCAGCACGAGCGGTGAGTCACAGGATTGGTGGCCTGGTGCACTTCATGTTGCCTACAGCCCACTTGTGTAGATTCACAGACACTACAAGAATGTGAATGAATGGGCGAAATTGTACCGTTCAATATGGCGGCTGGAAGTTCAATTAAATGCATCGCCTTTGATAGTGCATGTTAAATCCAGAACTTGCAATTGGTGAAAAATTCAATTCAAACATGCAATGACTGAGATACTTGAAATCTGCTGTACTCTCTGTGTCTCAGGATGATGCGAGGCAGTTGTTTGTGTTGGCGGGCAGCGCTGAGGAGGGTTTCATGACAGCAGAGCTGGCTGGAGTGATAAAGCGTTTGTGGAAGGACAGAGGAGTGCAGGCCTGTTTCAGTCGATCCAGAGAGTACCAGCTCAACGATTCAGCAGCATAGTGGGTATCTTTGTCTTTAAGCCCCCATTCTGTTTTCTTATGCCTCTCGCATATATGTCCTCTGCCAGACCTTGCACCACACCCTAACCAAGTTTGAAGCAATAAAGTATTAGGTGATGAATCACCCCACAGGAAAAAGAAAAATCAAATCGGAGATCTCTTTAATATTTCAGTTGGAGAGCAAATTGAAACTTTAGCATCTATGATCATCTGTGTCTCTTCTAGATTTTCAGAATGTATCAAACTGTACTCAGCTTAGCCCACCCACCAAAGCCTGCAATCAGAAGTTGGAGATCTCAATACAACCTCAACAAATTCTTTCAAAACCAAATTATTAGCTATGCTATCCAAAATTCAAATCATTATATTACTGTACATTATATGCATTATTTAACTGTGACAGTAACTAACAGTTGTCTCATTTGTATCCATTTTTACGTCTTCTACCAGAGTCAAAGTTGGCACTTAAATGAAATCTAATTGAGAAACCTCCTTGTTGGAGATTTCCTCTGGGGCATCTCAGCGATTTTTGTCCAGTGTGACATTAAGACATATTTTGTCAGCCGTTTGGTTTCTACTGAGTGCAGCAATCAGGTTCCAAAAGTAAAAATCCTATTCATTTTCTCCATTGGGGAATTGATTTTTTACCTTAACTTATAAACCATTAGTTTGAGACCTAATGTGATTTTTGAGGTTGTTAATATGCTTCCATCAGCCTACATTATTTGAACTGTTTTATTTTGTAATAATCATGTTTAATAGTGGAATTAAAAAAACATTACCCATGACACCCGCCCACTCCCATGAGTCAGTCTCCTTACACTCTCAAACGGCTTAAATATTTGCATCTATATGCTTACTGTGCAACAAACATAAAATATATAGTGTTTCTATATATATAGTGTTTATATAAAATCAATAACTTTAAATGAACGGTTTTCTATTTTATGTTTTAATTCAATT
The DNA here is from genome assembly GCF_001515605.1 of Sinocyclocheilus anshuiensis. Taxonomy (NCBI): domain Eukaryota; kingdom Metazoa; phylum Chordata; class Actinopteri; order Cypriniformes; family Cyprinidae; genus Sinocyclocheilus; species Sinocyclocheilus anshuiensis. The sequence goes on along the minus strand of NW_015558595.1, from coordinate 301,325 downwards.
ATATCTTTCACAATGGGACTGTAGCTCATTCCCAGATTGAAGCCGTTAAAGGGTTAGTTCACCCAAAAATGAAAATTCTGTCATTAATTACTCACCCTCATGTCGTTTCAAACCCGTAAGACCTTCGTTCATCTTCAGAACACAAATTAAGATATTTTTGATGGAATCTGAGAGCTGTCAGACCCTGCATAGACAGCAATGCAACTGAAATGTTCACAAGTCCAGAAACGTAGCAAGGAGATCGGTAAAATAATCCATGTGACATCAGTGGTTCATCCGCAATTATACGAAGCTACGAGAATACTTTTTGTGCGCAAAAGAAAAAAAAAACATCACCCTGGTGCTATTTTGGAGAATATCCGCTGGACGTAAACAGCGTATGCTGTTCTGTGTCAGCTGTGCCACACGGATATGTTGTTTCCATTCAGATCAAATCACAACAACGTAGGAAACAAATCCGGCATGACGCAGCTGATACAGAACAGCATACGTGGTTTAATCCAGCTGATACTCTCCAAAATGGCGCTACAGGGTGATGCAGAGGAAACGAATTGTTGAATAAAGTCGTTATTTTTTTCTCTTTTGCGCACAAAAAGTATTCTCGTAGCTTCGTATAATTGCGGATGAACCCCTGATGTCACATGGATTATTTTACAGATCTCCTTGCTACGTTTCTGGACTTGGGAACATTTCAGTTGTATTGCTGGGTCAGACAGCTCTCAGATTCCATCAAAAATATCTTAATTTGTGTTCTGAAGATGAACGAAGCTCTTACGGGTTTGAAACGACATGAGGGCGAGTAATTAATGACAGAATTTTCATTTTTGGGTGAACTATCCCTTTAAGTACTGAGCCTTGTACCTTTTTTCTGATTTTTTTTTTTCTTTTTCTGATGTTATGATTCACCTTGTGGCTGGTTGGGTTGGTTCATGGTTAGTTCATCTTTAACAAAGACTTTTTTTAATATCCCAATGGAAAAAATACTACTGGAACCAAGGCAGTTAAAAAAGTGGGCAGACACTGTTTCATTCTATTCTAATTGCTCCGCCCACATTGAATTTTCATTGGTCCAAAATTCCACTCAACACAGATACATATTAAACATCAAATTTGTAACATTTCATGACTGTAAGTCCTCACTGGCTGTGATTTTTATCACGTCAGACAGTTTTTTGCTCTCTGCGGGGCTGTTTCACATTTCACCTAGTTGAGACGAACATGAATCGCCTCATAGCTTTTTGTTTTTGTCCTCTACACCCATTCTTTATTTATATTTCTTTATCTGTCTACCTCACATACCATCCTCCCTTCCTATCTCTCTCAGCCCGTTCACCTTTTTGGGTGCTCAACCGTTCATTCCCCCTTCTGTTTTCTAGTTCCCTCCCCTTCTGTTTTTCTTGTTCACTGAACATCAGCCACTGCCAAAACAGCAAGTTCAAACAGCTTTATCCGGTACACTGAGATCTCCTGTCTTACCCTATCCAGACTCTCACTGTTTGAGCCTTGAACGAGTTTGTCAATATTTGCCCCACTGTAGCTGCCTGCTTACTCTGCTTACTAGAACATGCCATTCCCCTTGACTCGGAAAACCTGCCTGTCAGACACTAGCCACATGTATACGATGTTGATTTTCACGTGAGAAAAATACACAGAAGAAAGTGTGTCACATGCTACAGTTGAATAAATATGTGTGGGTGCATGTTAAAGTTTCATGTTGTAATCAACTGGTGCTAAAGATAAAGGAGTTAAAGATAGCAATTAGAGATAACGGTTACAAAGTGTACTTAGAAATTCCTGTTTCCCTTAATCAAACAGTTATGGCACTGCTGTTTTCGTACAACCGTGTGTGCTTGAGTTTCTCTAATTCAGTTCCAAATCCTAATGAGCTGTCTTACCGTCTACTGTCTATTAGAGGTACACTATGCACAGTTGCCCTGCTCAGGCACGATTGCACCTCCCCCCCCCAATGGCCTGCTGACCTGCACTCACATTGCACTTTAACAGGCCTGAGGACGCTTATGTCATTACGATGTGAGTGCAAAAAAACAGGAAGAAAACAGTTCTTGCTCAGCACAATGGAGTACATCATAATGCTAACTTTGTGGCTTATTATTTTGAGTGGTTTGGGGTGCGGTAACACCCGGTTCTTTCACATGCGTAATATGTTTCTTAATAAATCGATCACTTATGTCATGTAGAAAGACTCCGTGTGATGTGTCTCGAATTCTGTGGTTAGTGCTCACATTATATGCATTCTGCGCCAACTGAACCAGACCGGTATGGAGTGATCACACTAATCGAGCAAACTAGACTTTTCAGGGTCAAACATGCTAAACATGCTCAGGCACGGTTCATATCGCCTAGAATGAGTACACTTTTAGGCAGATGCCTTCCAAGGAAGAACTGGATAGAACCTCATAAGCATCGGATCTAAAAACATTGTCAGCTCCACATTGTTTTGTGTGACTGATACTAATAAGCAGAACCAATTTGTTATTATTTATTTTTCCATCAATCCATGTTCCAACCACTTGTCTTGTGCAGGATTGCAAGAAGGCTTGATCCAGCATGTCAGGCATCTGTAGGCAGTAGTTTTATTAGGAGTTTCTTTTTAAATATATAATACAATAACTAAATAACCAATAGATTACATAAAATAATATGGATTATGAATATTTATTATTATAATTATTATTGGAATAATTCAACCCCAAATAAAATATAAAAATATAAAATAAAAATGGATTATGAATATTGAGTTTATTATTATAGTATCATGTCTAACTTGATGAATCAAAGGCAAAAACATATATCAAGGAAATGTTATTTAAAGGGGTCATGTGATGTTGCTAAAAAAGAACACTGTTTTGTGTATTTGGTGTAATGAAATGTGTTTATGTGGTTTAAGGTAAAAAAAAATAAATAAAAAATTTTCTACATACTGTACATTGTTTCTCCTCTATGCCCCGCCTTTCTGAAATGCGGCGATTTTTACAAAGCTCATCGGTCTGTAAAAGCAAGGTGTGCTCTGATTGGCCAGCTATCCAGTGCGTTGTGATTGGCCGAATGCCTCAAGCGTGTGACAGAAATGTTACGCCCCTTACCATACTGTGATGCCGTGTCCCGGCGCGGCACGACGAGACAAAAACATTAAAACCCATTATAAACAAGGCATTTGTAGCATCTAGTGGGGACATAATTACGGTTTATAACAGGGGTGTCCAAACATTTTTCACAGGGGGCCAGGTGCAAAAAAATGTGTCGTCTTGGGGCGCATGGCTGTAAAAAAAAAAAAAACCTACTATTAGACAAGCTACTTGATTATTGCCATTAATTTGTCTTTGTCTGCTTATATGTTAAATATGCTATTGTCTAAAAATGTTATGTGTGCGCTAAATATATATTTTTATATGCCCCATGATATTGTATAATTTTTTAACCTAAGAATCATTACAATGTATTGCTTTCAATATTTTTTTTACTCACCATTATTAACTTATTAATGTGAAGAGTGATGTTGTGCCTTGGATTTCAGAATTGATGTCAAGTCAGGAGTAAGTCGTGTAGTAGAGATACGAAGCAGATCACAGAGATGGCTGTCAGTCAGCCTGGCTCTCAGTGGACTCTTGTTCAGCGTCATCAGCGAAAATGTTTGCTCACATATGTACGTGGAGCCAAACAGACTCATCCTTTGAGCATGACGTTTGATTAAGGGGAATCTGGATGTTTCCAAACTCTTGTAAAACTCGGACAGGGGAAGAAGCTGGTGGCGGCTGCGAAGAGAATCATCGCACTGAAGTTCTATGAGTTCCAGCTGCACATTCTCTTGTACTTCTTCTACATTAACAGAGAAAGGGGTTGAGAACAGTTTGATGTCGCTATCAATAGCGGAAAAGTCTTGAAAACGCTGATTAAATTCTGTGATTAAGGATGTGAGCACTGTCGAATATTTATCAATTTTTCCAGGGATGTTGGAGTCTGAAAAACTCGAGATGATTTCGGACAATCTAGGAAAGTGCACAGCATTGCGGTCACAGTCTAAAAATGTTATGTGTGCGCTAAATATATATTTTTATATGCCCCATGATATTATATCATTTTGTTAACCTAAGAATCATTACAATGTATTGCTTTCAATATTTTTTTTACTCACCATTATTAACTTATTAATGTGAAGAGTGATGTTGTGCCTTGGATTTCAGAATTGATGTCAAGTCAGGAGTAAGTCGTGTAGTAGAGATACGAAGCAGATCACAGAGATGGCTGTCAGTCAGCCTGGCTCTCAGTGGACTCTTGTTCAGCGTCATCAGCGAAAATGTTTGCTCACATATGTACGTGGAGCCAAACAGACTCATCCTTTGAGCATGACGTTTGATTAAGGGGAATCTGGATGTTTCCAAACTCTTGTAAAACTCGGACAGGGGAAGAAGCTGGTGGCGGCTGCGAAGAGAATCATCGCACTGAAGTTCTATGAGTTCCAGCTGCACATTCTCTTGTACTTCTACATTAACAGAGAAAGGGGTTGAGAACAGGTTGATGTCGCTATCAATAGCGGAAAAGTCTTGAAAACGCTGATTAAATTCTGTGATTAAGGATGTGAGCACTGTCGAATATTTATCCATTTTTCCAGGGATGTTGGAGTCTGAAAAACTCGAGATGATTTCGGACAAACTAGGAAAGTGCACAGCATTGCGGTCACTGATTTGTCTCTCAAAAAGTCTTAGCTTCACAGCAAAGGATTTCAAGTGCGCATACATTTCCGATATCAGCTGGTCCTTGCCTTGCAGGCTTTTATTCAGTGCGTTCAGGTAACTGGTCAAATCAACTAAAAAAGCAAGGTCTGCCAGCCAGTCAGGGTCATTGAGTTGATCAAGTGTCAGATTTTTTTCTTTCAAAAACTGGTCAATTTCAGACCGCAGCGAATAGAACCGCTGTAGAGCAGAGCCGCGACTCAGCCATCGCACGTTAGAGTGATATATTACGTCACCGTATTCTGCATCAATATCAGACAGAAATGCCCGGAATTCTCTGTGGTTGAGCGCTCTTGAACGAATCAAGTTTATAGTTTTTACCACAGTGGTCATCACATCATCCATCTGGATGGCTTTGGCACAGAGCGCTTCCTGGTGTATGATACAGTGCATTTTCACAGCCTCACCTCCACTTTCGCAAACTTTGTTGCATACCATGGAAGCCATTCCATTCCGCTCGCCGATCATGGCTGGTGCTCCATCGGTTGTAATGCCACAGAGCTTGGCCCAAGGGAGATTCATGTTTTCAATCGCACATGATACGGCTTCAAAAAGATCTTTTCCCGTTGTACTCTTAAGGCTCTTCATTTCAAGTAGCTCTTCTGAAATGCAAAAATCACTGTCCACACCTCGCAAAAAAATTAACAGCTGTGCAGTATCTGTGGAATCAGTGCTGTCATCGCACGCAATTGAGTAAAAATCAAACGTGGGAACTTTGTCTGTCACTTGTTCTTTTAGATTTGCCGACAAGTCTTCAATTCTCCGTCCGACTGTGTTTCTTGAAAGACTGATATTTTTAAAATCTTGCATCTTTTCTGGGCAAATTATTGTGGCAACTTTCATCAGACACTCCTTTATAAGTTCGCCTTCAGTGAAGGGTTTTCCGTGCCGCGCTATTAGGTGAGCTACCTCATAACTAGCTAATGTAGAATTTTCCTGTGCTTTATTAGCACGAAAAAATTGTTGTTGTTGAGCTAACAAGGCAGCTGCCAATTGTTTCACCTTTTGATCGCGCTCAGCACCAGTGTAAGATTTGAAAGACTGATGTTTTGTTTCGTAATGTCTTTTAACATTATATTCCTTCATCACCCCAACGGACTCCTGGCAAATTAAACAGACACATTTCCCGCTCACCTCCGTGAAAAAATATTCATTTCCCCAACGTGTCTGAAATCTCCTGCATTCACTTTCGATTTTCCTTTTTCTTTGTTGCGCCATGACTTAGCAAAATAATGAACAATAATTTGTAGTTTTTTAGCCTCTTCATAAACGTAGGCCTACGTCTGACTAACTGCATTGGCTGCATGTGATAGCGACACCTGATGGTTATTTAGTGAATTTGATCTATTTTTCACTATAAAGGGCCAGATTCGTATTATTTTTAAAATCCCTCGCGGGCCGCCACAGGAACGATCGCGGGCTGTAGTTTGGACACCCCTGCTCTAGAGAGTGCATTTTTGCTCAGCCAATGCAAGTCTATGGGAAATCTTTGATTTTTGATAATTATTTATAGAAAACTTTAAGTCTCATCAGTTAGAAAAGATATAGAAACAAACTACAGATCAGGTCCAATGTCTCTGACGAGTTTGGTGCCTGTAGCATTAGGGGTAGAATAATAATAAGTTTAAATAGTTTAACAGTATGTTGGCTTTCTCAAGCCAACATACTGTTACTGTTATGGATCAGTGAATGCGAGAGAAGGGGAGAGATAACACACATACTGTGTATGTGTGTGTCTACAGCAGTTAAACCGAATACAATGTTTATATCTCCTTGTTTCAGATGATGAGAGAGATGAGAACTCCTGACCAACCTTGTGGACTGAAAGTCAGGCTAGGGAATTTAAAAACAGGCACTCTTAAATGTGCATTGAAAATTGCCAGCTGATAAAACCTATTCTCCAGGGACCATATTCTTAAGATAAATGTAACTGGCTGAGTTAAATGATTAACACTAAACAGTAAGAAATCAGCCCTGTCTCCCCAGCTGTAAATGTCATTAGTAAGTCTTCTGTTGCTTATAATAAATTGACATGTTGATATCACATAAGCAGTCTTTCAGAATGCTCTCAGTTACATAGATGCATATTGTATGAATTAGTGAATGTGGTGGTGCTTATGGGGTGTCGCTGTGGGACGGTGAGTATGAGGCTGGGAGGGAATATCAGAGTATACCCACTACAAAAAACTAGACTACACCACTAGTTTCATCCATTAGGGTTGGGCAGAATTTAAGAAATGTCTCCTGTTCAATTCATGAGTTCGAACTGGTCACACTCACAGGATGCTCAACTCAATTCTGATTGGTACACAACATTATCTTACATCAAGATTCATATGATGGATAAATTGTTTGAGGCATGTCTAAAAAAATCACCTTGACAAAGATTCGTGAAGGCAGGAAGCGACGTAGCAGTTGACTGGAGATGTTTGGAAAGCGCAGCAGGTTGACGTTGAGCTGAGGAAGGACTTGATATCCCGCCATCAGAGGATAGAAATTATACAACATCTCCTGTTCTGCACCAGGTAAAATCCTCATTCGCACCTGCACATAGACACAGAAAGAGAACGAGACCTCCTGAGTGAATGAGTGGCAGACATTTTTTAGGGGTTGTGGATTTGTTGCCTGTTGATTTGTTGATAATCAGTGTGTAAAGAGGAACCACATTTTTATTTTATTTGCTTCTTGTTGGGTCACTCTTCTAAAATGTTTTTGCTTTACTCACTGTATAGCTTTCAGACACCCTTAGACTAAGTGTGAGTTTTTTCCCATTAGTTTTTATTAAAATACATTAAAGGGGTCATATGATGCGATTTCAATTTTTCCTTTCTCTTTGGAGTGTTACAAGCTCTTTGTGCATAAAGAAGATCTGTAAAGTTGCAAAGACTAAAGTCTCAAATCCAAAGAGATATTCTTTATAAAAGTTCAGAGTCAGCCACGCCCAGGGGTGTCCAAACTTTTTTCACAGGGGGCCAGGTGCAAAAAAATGTCGGCTTGGGCCGCATGTCTGTAAAAAAAAAAAAAACCTACTATTAGACAAGCTACTTGATTATTGCCATTAATTTGTCTTTGTCTGCTTATGTTAAATATGCTATTGTCTAAAAATGTTATGTGTGCGCTAAATATATATTTTTATATGCCCCATGATATTATATAATTTTTTAATCTAAGAATCATTACAATGTATTGCTTTCAATATTTTTTGTACTCACCATTATTAACTTATTAATGTGAAGAGTGATGTTGTGCCTTGGATTTCAGAATTGATGTCAAGTCAGGAGTAAGTCGTGTAGTAGAGATACGAAGCAGATCACAGAGATGGCTGTCAGTCAGCCTGGCTCTCAGTGGACTCTTGTTCAGCGTCATCAGCGAAAATGTTTGCTCACATATGTACGTGGAGCCAAACAGACTCATCATCCTTTGAGCATGACGTTTGATTAAGGGGAATCTGGATGTTTCCAAACTCTTGTAAAACTCGGACAGGGGAAGAAGCTGGTGGCGGCTGCGAAGAGAATCATCGCACTGAAGTTCTATGAGTTCCAGCTGCACATTCTCTTGTACTTCTTCTACATTAACAGAGAAAGGGGTTGAGAACAGTTTGATGTCGCTATCAATAGCGGAAAAGTCTTGAAAACGCTGATTAAATTCTGTGATTAAGGATGTGAGCACTGTCGAATATTTATCCATTTTTCCAGGGATGTTGGAGTCTGAAAAACTCGAGATGATTTCGGACAAACTAGGAAAGTGCACAGCATTGCGGTCACTGATTTGTCTCTCAAAAAGTCTTAGCTTCACAGCAAAGGATTTCAAGTGCGCATACATTTCCGATATCAGCTGGTCCTTGCCTTGCAGGCTTTTATTCAGTGCGTTCAGGTAACTGGTCAAATCAACTAAAAAAGCAAGGTCTGCCAGCCAGTCAGGGTTATTGAGTTGATCAAGTGTCAGATTTTTTTCTTTCAAAAACTGGTCAATTTCAGCCATCGCACGTTGGAGTGATATATTACGTCACCGTATTCTGCATCAATATCAGACAGAAATGCCCGGAATTCTCTGTGGTTGAGCGCTCTTGAACGAATCAAGTTTATAGTTTTTACCACAGTGGTCATCACATCATCCATCTGGATGGCTTTGGCACAGAGCGCTTCCTGGTGTATGATACAGTGCATTTTCACAGCCTCACCTCCACTTTCGCAAACTTTGTTGCATACCATGGAAGCCATTCCATTCCGCTCGCCGATCATGGCTGGTGCTCCATCGGTTGTAATGCCACAGAGCTTGGCCCAAGGGAGATTCATGTTTTCAATCGCACATGATACGGCTTCAAAAAGATCTTTTCCCGTTGTTGTACTCTTAAGGCTCTTCATTTCAAGTAGCTCTTCTGAAATGCAAAAATCACTGTCCACACCTCGCAAAAAAATTAACAGCTGTGCAGTATCTGTGGAATCAGTGCTGTCATCACACGCAATTGGGTAAAAATCAAACGTGGGAACTTTGTCTGTCACTTGTTCTTTTAGATTTGCTGACAAGTCTTCAATTCTCCGTCCGACTGTGTTTCTTGAAAGACTGATATTTTTAAAATCTTGCATCTTTTCTGGGCAAATTATTGTGGCAACTTTCATCAGACACTCCTTTATAAGTTCGCCTTCAGTGAAGGGTTTTCCGTGCCGCGCTATTAGGTGAGCTACCTCATAACTAGCTAATGTAGAATTTTCCTGTGCTTTATTAGCACGAAAAAATTGTTGTTGTTGAGCTAACAAGGCAGCTGCCAATTGTTTCACCTTTTGATCGCGCTCAGCACCAGTGTAAGATTTGAAAGACTGATGTTTTGTTTCGTAATGTCTTTTAACATTATATTCCTTCATCACCACTCCTGGCTCCTGGCAAATTAAACACACATTTCCCGCTCACCTCCGTGAAAAAATATTCATTTCCCCATGAAATCTCCATAATTAACAATAATTTGTTGTTTTTTAACCTCTTCATAAACGTAGGCCTACGTCTGACTAACTGCATTGGCTGCATGTGATAGCGACACCTGATGGTTATTTAGTGAATTTGATCTATTTTTCACTATAAAGGGCCAGATTCGTATTATTTTTAAAATCCCTCGCGGGCCGCCACAGGAACGATCGCGGGCCGCAGATGGCCCGCGGGCCGTAGTTTGGACACCCCTGGTTTATAATGACATATGCTGTCTTTTTACGTGTTGCGTTGCATCGTGCCGCCTAAACATAAAACCATATCTGCATTTGTGATCGAAAAAATTACAAACAACAAGCGCTACTCTACACTGCTCAAAACTTGTGTTTGAATCATCAGTGGCAAATCCTTTAAATATGAAAACGTACTTACAGGCTGTGAGTCAGCATTATTTGTCAGAACACTGGCATTGTAGTCTACTCTCCCAGGAAACAGTCCTCGTCCTCCGTAAAATGCGTTGCACACATCTGAATATTTGGTTTGAACTGTTCTGGAACAGTGTGGTAAATACAACTTAACCATTGATTTCTAGTCGTGTCTTCTTTTGGAAGACCAAACAAAGTAGTTTCTCTTTCACAACAAAACACACAGCATTTCCACGACAGGTGGTGGCAACAACAATACTACAGCAAGAATCAAAGTTACGCCTTCTTTCTTTGCGTGAACATTTGGGCGGCGTTATGCAAATCTTCCCACATGGTGACGTAGACATGTGGGGGTGTGTTAGAACGAGCCGTTTTAGGTAGGCGTGGTCGACTCTTAACTTTTATAAAGAAAATCTCTTTGGATTTGAGACTTTATAGTCTTTGCAACTTCAGGGATCTTATCAATTCACGAACAGCTTGTAACACTCCAAAGAGAAAGGAAAACTTGAAATCGCATCATATGACCCCTTTAATACTTGTTATATAATATTAAAATTCATTTATACATAGCACACACAAATATTGACTATATGTACATTTTAAAAAGATTGATTGTTTCATTGTCAATAAAACTAGTATTATCTGTACTTTCCAGTATTGAATGACACTTTTTCAGTATTGAAAATATCTATCTCTACAATTTGTTCTGGGAATCCGGGATTGTCTTCTCTGTTACAAATACATTTGAATGTGTTTTACAATTCATCCAAAATGAAGTGTGATATAAGGTTGCCTTTTAGAAAGGTGTTTGCATCATTAATATGAGCGTGGGTAAGTGGGTAGCTCGCTAGGTTTTGGAACAGAGCTTCTGTGTAAATTTATGTGTGTGGTAGATGTCTCGTTTGTATATTTGTGAGTGCGTAATGGGGTTTGGATTTTGTTTACGCTGTTACTAAGCATTACCAAATTGCGAGCTAAAGTGTAGCCTCTGTCACACCATTTTAGTCAGGGCCGTGAACATCATATGAAGTGGGCAGTTGGCAGACGTGACGGCACATTGTTTGTTTTTCAGAAAACGGCCTTGCTGACTGTTGTGCAATTGTTTGAGCGGACTTGTCTGTATGCGAATAAAAATCTGTTTTAGCAGGGGATAACTGCAGATTGAAATTGTAAATCCTCGTCTTCACCCAGGGAGCAGGTCTACCCCATTCCCGTCTTGTGAGAGACCCAATCGGGACCTCTGGGCCAAGAGATTTAATGAAAGCACAATCTGCACTTAAGACATTTTCATTTCATCTGAACTAAACCCTTCCTCCCTGTTATATCTCCACAGCTACCTGAATGATTTAGACAGAATATCGCAGGCCACCTATATACCCACTCAACAGGATGTGCTGAGGACTCGAGTCAAAACCACAGGCATTGTTGAAACACACTTCACTTTCAAAGACCTCCACTTCAAGTGAGCACTTCAGGTTGCTTTATTCCAAAACTGCCAAAAACATATTCTTGGCTAATCTAATTTCAACCTAAAATCACAAGAAAAAGAAATGATAGTTTGCACAAAAATCAAGCCTATTTTAGGACCATTTTGGACTTTTTCTGTTCTCCAATTCTCAGTAGCTTACAATAATAGAAGAAAATCTCATTATTATTGAAGTGAGAAAATATTATTTTTCAATATATATACACCATATATTTAATGCACTTGCAAATACTTCAATTGAGAAGTGCATTTGTAGAATGTAATTGTACATGTACAGTATGCTAGTATTAGTTGTACTGAATTTATGCTGATTGTAATAAAACATCATTAAACATAATGTTATAAAACAATTATAAAAAATTATTACAGTAATGGAAATTTGGGGAAAATTTGTATAATGGTCATTGAAATTATAATACAAAAAATCTTAATGGTTCAAATATGTAGGAAAAAAAAAATATATATTTTTTTTAGGGTAAATATGACTTCATAGTGATGTATTAGCTTTATTACACTTAGCATAATATCAAATGTATTTGCATATCCAAGGATTGAGCTATTAGGAAGTACTTCATAGTTTAGACTGTGGAGATACTGTGTGACTGCAATCATGTGCAAGAATGATAGAAAAGAGAAGCAGAGAGAGACAAATAGAGAAGTGTCAGTCTCTGACTGGTTTGCACTCTGATTCAGACAGGAAGAGGAAGTATATATCGTCAGTTTCTTTGCCCATATTTAGCTATAGACCTCTCGGAGTTGAAAACTATTGTTCAACTCAATATTTGTGTATGCTATGTATTTGTATGCTTATTAGAGCAGCAGTAGCTTAGCAACATGCTAACACCAAACTCTATTAAAAGCAATTGTCTCATAAGAACACTATTTTTGGGGGCATAGAATTGTGAGTACCACAACAATCACTTCTGTGGTTTGATTTCAGCTAGTATGCTCCCTTAATAAGGCAGCTCACTAGTTTAGAACAGAGTTACAGAAACTTGATAACCATTTTAAAATGTCATGTATTTCAGGATGTTTGATGTTGGGGGTCAAAGGTCAGAGAGAAAAAAATGGATCCACTGTTTTGAAGGTGTAACTGCCATCATCTTCTGCGTGGCACTGAGCGATTATGACCTGGTGCTGGCCGAAGATGAAGAGATGGTACCAAAGTACTTCCTGTGGCTTTAAACAATACAGAATTAAAGTGCTTGCAAGGCAGTGTATATAGAAAGTCCACTTTTTCTTTTTCTTTCATTTGTTATTACATTTTGTGGTTTAAGCTGGAAGCATGAAATGTGCAAACTTCATTCAAACTTAAAAAAAAAAAAAAATTGTATAGTAAATGATAGTTTTTGAATGCCCAGTGGAAGATTTACATATTTTTCTTAAATGTCTTAGAGTTTATTTGTGTACAGAATTGTGATTTGTCTACTTTCTACTTTTTATTAATTAAAAATAAAAGACGATTAAAACATTTTTGTTAACTGAAATGAAGCTTAAATCAAATCAAATATTAATATTAGATGAAAAACAAACGTACATTTTTCTGCCTTGCAAGCATTGGTATTTCTGTATTTCATACAGAAAATGTAAATCTGTATACTGTGGTCTTAAATCGATAGTTGCCCAAAAAAGACAATTCTGTAAATTTACTCAATCTTACATTAGAGGAAAAACAATGAAATGGCATATGATAGCTTTGTGTGAGCAACAATCTGACATTTAAGTTATTTAACAAAAATCCAGTTTTAGCAACTAGGACATTCCGCTACATAACTGCTTTTATCCCTGTAAACCGATTATAGATTTGATAAAGATCCTATTGTATACAGGTCCTATTATATGAAATCTATTTGAATGTGTGAATGGGGGGTAAATTAAGACTGACGAGAAAACCAGTTCTTGCATTTATCATATAATCCATGTCAATGTCATATTGATTCAGTTCGAGTCCTACTTTATTAAGGGTTCGCAAACAGGTATTGATTGATATAATGGTAAATGGCAGGGGGCTAAAGCACATCTCCACCCCCAGTCTGTATTCCATAAATCAAGCTTTCGAGCTGTGTTGAAAGGCAACTCGATATAAAGATGTAGTCACTACAGTAAATCATCACTGAGTAGACTGTGTATATTATTGTGTGACATAATATAGTGTTTAAAGTTGCTTCCAAGCCAAGATGCTTAATAGACACCCCCTTTCTATTTCTCAAAGTCCTAATTTCTTATATTCCATCAACCAATTTCTCTTTCTGCAGAACCGAATGCATGAGAGCATGAAGCTGTTTGACAGCATCTGCAACAACAAGTGGTTCACGGACACCTCTATCATACTGTTCCTGAATAAGAAGGATCTGTTTGAGGAGAAAATCAAGAGGAGCCCACTCACCATCTGCTACCCAGAATACGCAGGTCAGACCCCCATACTGGATTTGTAACAATATATTGTATTTTGTCATTTTCTATTTTCATTTAAATTTTGGTTAAAGTTTTAGTAATTTTGTTTGATTTGTATTTTGTCATTTTCATTATTTATTTATTTTTCATTCGTTTTATTACGTTTTAGTTTTAGTCTCAGTTCATTTAGTACTTCAACTAACTATCTAATTTAAAACTAAATGAAGTTTAGATTTTTTTTTATGGCGCAGCTGCAACATTATTTCCACTCAGTAATTTTAAAATTGTGATTTTCAAGTCTGGATTAAATGTTATTAAAAGATTATGGACACAGCTCTAAATTATTATTCAACATGGGGGGTTGAAGGCCAGAGCAAAAATCACAACCATAATCATTATTGATGGAATAACATTTGTGTGGTCTAGGCTTGCCGCGATAGACGGTGCTGACGGTGTTAAGCCGCAACACCAGTTACGTCACTTGCCCACCGTGTCACCGACCCCCACCGTCGTTTTGATTTGTTATAGTACCATATTGACCCGAATATAAGACGATGTTTTTTTCTTGGAAAAACATCTGAAAAGACGCGGTCGTCTTATATTCAGGCTCTAGACTTTGACATGTCAATAATACACCCACAAAAATAGGTGGCGCCAAATACACATAAAACGAGTGTGCCATGAAATACGTAATGTAATGCGTGTTGTAAAGATCGCGAGTAAAAATAAAAGAAAAAGAAAACCTTACAGCTGCATGAGTCGTGACTGTCACGTTAGCCTGATGGGACCAAACTCCCTTTGTGATTTTAAAACGTAAGACAGTACCCAGATTTGAAGACTACAGTAAGATTTAACTTCTACTGTTAATAAGATTTTGGTAGGCTACTATTAGATGGATAGCCTAAATGTCCTAATTCAGATGGGCTACCTGTTTTTTTTTTTCTTTTTTTTTATGGAATATCAAAAAGTGTATATTTTTTTAAATGTGATTGTTGGAAGCAATTGACGCCGAACTGCCGCTAATTCGAAAGTGAAAGTAAAATGCGCACGGCGCTTTTAAATTATATAAAAGCGAAGGAAAGCGAGGAAAAGAGGGGAAATTCAAACAAACTAAAAACGAACAATTGCTTTACTCCTAATTGCCGCTATTTGAAAGTGAAAGTAAAATGGGCACACCGCTTTTACAAGCTATTTAAAAGCGAAGGAAAGCGAGGAAAAGAGGGAACGCCCCGCCCCCGCGGTGATACCGGTATTACTGGCGTTGTCACACGTCGATTAACCGGTGGAAAATTTCCTCACCGTCACAACCCTAGTGTGGTCCTTTATATATTACATTGTTTCCAGTTATTTTATATGTCACAGGAACAAGTGACATCACTTCCTCATATTGAAAATATTTCCTGTCCATCTCACAGGGTCAAATACATATGAAGAGGCTGCCGCCTACATTCAGTGTCAGTTTGAAGATCTGAATAAGCGGAAAGATACCAAGGAGATCTACACTCACTTCACCTGCGCCACCGACACCAAGAACGTGCAATTTGTCTTTGACGCAGTGACTGATGTCATTATCAAGAACAACCTGAAGGACTGCGGACTCTTCTAGAAGCTGGCTTGTATCTGGTGAGGATCAGCTTCGTAAATGTCATGTGCGCCTGTGCCATGCTGGTGTGCTGGCCAAGCAGTGTGTGTTTATATACAAAATAATCAATGTTCCTATTGCGGATGAAGTCACATACTTGGCCTGGAGCCATCATGGAATAAACACTGCAGAACAAATGTGTGTTTAAAGGTTATGTGTGTAGTCAATTAATTGTTTTGGTAAAGAATGATCATTTTTTGGTGAACTGATTCTTCATGGCATGAGTTTAGGGCCGGACTACCTCCTAAGGGGGGCAAAGGTTTTTTAAAATATATACTTTCACTCAGCAAAGATGCATTCAGATGAAAAACTTGAACTTTCTATTCATCAAAGAATCCTGAAGACAAAAAAAGTGTATCATGATAAAAAAAAAAATATGTATCAATGCTTTCAACATTGACAATAATAAGAAATGTTTCTTGAGAACCAAATCAGCATATTAGAATTTCTGTAGTACCATGTGACACTGAAGATTTCTATTTTCTTTCTTAAATATATTAAAACAGAAAACAGTTAATTGTAATAATACTATTATTTCACACTATTACTTTTTAATGTATTTTTTGATTCTGGAAAAAAAAAAATGCAAGTTTGAGGAGCACAAAATCTTACCAATGACAAACTTTTGAATGGTAGCTTTTCTATAATCATAGTGTTATATACAGTACCACCTTTTAATCATGATGTTAAATGTTGAATTGTAATGATGGGTGTGAACTATACTCAAAATTGCAGTAAGTAGTTTACTCCTTATGCCTTGTTTGAATATGATTTAAGTCACATTTTAGTAACTCTTTTTTTTTTTCATTTTAGGTGCAACGGAAGCCAGTTTTGATGTGCATTTTGTTGGAGAAAGAATGCAAGAATAAGTATGCAGAAAATTGGTCTTGGACCAGTGCTGTACATTACGCCACTTTTGTCAGCTTTATTTATGGTTTTTGTCTCTGGAAATTTAAAAACGTAGCATTTAAAAAGGAGTCGTGTCGAATGTTCGTACAGTCGTTGCTGTCGCAGCCATGTTGTTTATTTTTCACCATGACAAGTTTGTTTCTTTTAGACGATGGATTTCTTTTTATTTTGCTCTCTTGCATCAGAGGAGTTCCCCTTTACTTGTAAAATTTTACTTTTTTTTTTTTGCCTTTGCGGTTGTTGCTATGGGGAGAGAGGAAGATTGTGCTTCTCAATCCGGTTTGTTGGTTCTCGTGCCTTCGCATGCGTTTCTGCAGTCTTTGTCCATTTGCTTGGGGTTTGCCTGCTGAATATCTCTCCAACATCAAAAAATGTCATACTGGATGTTACTAATCTGAGAGCACAAATCCTCATATGCATAATGTGGGTGTGTGTGAGATAGAGAGTGTTTGTGTATCTGTTTGCGTGTGTATGTATATATATATATATATAATACGCGATGTAGTGAAAGCTAATGGTTAATACAGTGAACGGTGGCCCAAACCTGCGGGTCTCCATGGCAACAAGAGTAGACCAAACAGTCATTTCAGATGGAGATGAGTCCTGTTCAGCTGTCAGACGCGGAGACGTTCCGCACGCAGGACTTGGAATGTGTCTCTCAAGCACCTGTCATCAGACACTGGCCGCCGTTTTAACGGCTTACTGCTCGGATAATTACGTGTCACCGAGGAACGCAACTGAGAGACAGAGGGACTGAGAAGGGGTTCGGGATTCACGGAGAAAAAACAACAACAATATGATAATGTCTGCAAACAGACGTTTGAGGCAAGCGATACTGTTGATTGATTTTGAAGAAAACTGCCACCTCTGTCTGTGTGTTCTCCATATTGGGGGAACATTTGTACACTCATTTCCCTTATTTTGCTAATAAACGGCATTTACTTCCCTGAGCTGTATATTTGTAGTCTTTTGTCACCCTCTACTCATCCCTATCTTCTCACTGGCTTGAGAAAGAAATTCTAAAGCAGCCACACATGTATGATATGAGGAGAAAGCAACCCTAAAATGTATTGCAACAAGCTCAGTGAAAAAGCAAATCCAAAATGGCCAACACAATGTAAACGTACACTTCATTCTGTACCAAAAAGTATTGATATTAGTAAGTTTAGTGTACTTTAAAATTGATTATTTTACCTAATATTATTTTCCGAACCAGAATACCACACTATTAGCTTAGCCTCATGCTAACATCAAACTCCACTGAAATCAATTGCTAATCAAATCTCCTGAGTGGAATATAAAACTGTTCTATGTAAAGTGTGCCAAATCACTCATGAGGTTCCATGTCAGATTCACATTTACCGCTGCTCAGTTATTTATTTGTTGAAAGTGACTTTGGTGTGAGCGGTGCTTTGTGCA
This sequence comes from Sinocyclocheilus anshuiensis, assembly GCF_001515605.1. Lineage (NCBI taxonomy): Eukaryota > Metazoa > Chordata > Actinopteri > Cypriniformes > Cyprinidae > Sinocyclocheilus > Sinocyclocheilus anshuiensis. The sequence continues at coordinate 283,379 of NW_015558595.1, read as the reverse complement.
TCGCTACACTATTAACAATAGCAAATGGACTCTCATTAACTAATTCTGCTAATGGTTTGTGAGTCTATATAAAGGCCTTCATATCCTTGTCAGTCAACATAAAAAAAATGTCATTCACAATTCATTGCACTTTGTAAAGTGTCTTTTCCAGTGAAATGGGGAAAATAATGTACAATGGAACTTTATTTATCCATCAGGAACTGACTGGATTATAAGAAAGTGGGTGTTCTAAAGAAAAACGGAGCCAGTCTTGAATGAGAGTTTGCTAAAAACAATTCCCAAATAGCTGTCTGGCTATTGGCTAACATTATGACTGGCTCACTGACTGCCAAGAAAAAATGTAATGAAATCAGTGTGCTAATAGAAGCTTCAGACAATTATAGCCCCCTGTTGCCTCAGATAAGACTCCGGGTGGTATTTTCCTAACCTGTTTATAGTAAAAGCATGCTATCAAGTGTAGTTGCTGGATCCATAGCTGGGCAAATGGAAGCACTGAAGATTACAAGCTACTCTAGGGAATCATCCAGAGAACCTGGCATGAATATAGGTCACAAGCCAGGGGGCCAGTAGAGGAGGATATAGAAAATATCACTAAAACAGCTTTTTAGTGCTCATAGTTGTTGAAACGGGGAAATCCATAGTAAACTTCTGTTTTTTGTTCTTTCCAAGAAAGGGATGGACATTTCTAGGTGATTAAAACTAAAGCCAGAAATAAAATGTGCGCTTCAAATGTCTGTGCCATTAACCCAAATGTGTTATTATTAAAATGTGTTATATTTTTGTCTCCACAAAAACTGTATTTCACACTTTTAAGGCCCCTACTAACAAGTACTGACAAAACGTATATTATAATAAAAATATATGTGAGAATATTTAAATAATCATAGAATATAAAATGTGCACTTTTATGATCATTTATTCTAGCTTATCCAAAAAGTTACGGTTGTAGGCCAAGCAGGTTTTCTAATGGACAACTGAAAATTGCTTAGCTTATCTAATATGATATGACGTGTAACTAGAAGCATTGGTGCTCATGTAAATATTCGTTGTTTTTGTGCTCACTTGAATATTTTCGCACCTACGTCATCTGTAAATCCTCACCTTCACAGACAGCTGAACCACAGTGCTCTCTCTCTCTTTCTTCAACTTGAGGTCAGGGCTGACGTGCTGAGTGCTATATTTATGAGGATTTGCTGCCTATGGAGGAAGAACAAGACAAGAAAAGATGAAAAGATCATGCTGTATTTTTAGACGAAAAAAAAAAAAAGCGAGATAAATTAGTGATGATGTCATAAGGGGGTGGGCTGAGGGGATGATGATGGAGCAGTTTGACAGTAGCTGCATTGCTGACAAACTGACGCAAATGAGCTGAACGACTGATGTTTTTCAGAGAACAAAGAACATTATTGTAGTGCTTATTTCTATATTTATTAATATGTGTTTGTGATTACCAGTTAGCAGCACAGTGATAAAGGGTCTTATCAGTGTTGTTCCAGCCCTGTACACAATGTCAGTGTCAGGCACCTTATTTAGCACAAAATGAATGCCACTTGCCTTACCTTGGTTTCAAAAACACACACAAACACGATAGTATATACATACATATATGCACGCTCACACACACACACATATATAAGCTGACATTTTCAGCAAACAATTACTCAAATGTCTTTGTTCCTCACATCAAATTGCTTCCGAAGGTATTTTCATAACATAAGAGCTCCAGTCCCCATCCACTTTCACTGTATGGAAAGGAGCAGTTTGGACATTCTTCAAAAGATGGGGGGGGGGTTGGATTGATGATAATTTCTAGGGCTGGGTATCGATTCAGATGTCCCGATTCGATTCGATTCTCGATTTTTTTTTTATTACATTCAGTGAATATAGTTTTAATACAAATGCTATTGATATTTCTAAAAAATTAACAGTAAACATCAGTTTACAAATGGTGAATTAATAAAAAGAAATTAAGAACCACATGCCTGTATTTTAAACCTATTATTTTTTTTTTTGTATAGGGTCCTTTTTTAAACAATAATAGCGCCCTATAAAATGTTCTTAATTTTTCTGGTAATCAGATGAAGGCATAAAACATTAATTTAATTTATCCTAATCAAATGAAAATTAAAGCCTTTTACTTTTTGGCAAACAAAGTGCTGCACAACAGAGGTTTACTGTTGAAATTAAAAAGAAAACAGATGTGATTATTCCTTTAAAAATAAAGATTTATTAATATTTATTAGCAGTAGTAGCATTGAGTCTTCAGACTGCTAAATAGTCATATATTCTGACAGTAGAACGTTAAACTAAACTTTTATTTTGTATAAACAAACGCTTACACACGCTTTAGTATGTGTGTAGTAAACAAAACAGTGCTTGTAACATCGCGCAAGGTAAATAAGGGTGACATCTAGTGGAGAAGACTAATGATAAGATTCACGTTAATCAGATCTTGTTTTAAATGTGTGCTGAAATAAATACTGGAAAAGATCGATTCGCGGCTTTTGAGAATCGATATCGAATCGACGTCATTTAAAAAAACTTTAATTTTTCCGATTAATCGGAAAATCGATTTTTTTGCCCAGCCCTAATAATTTCTTTGGCACATGAGTGTGTCTAATTGTTGCATCCATTGAGCACTCAGTGTTCTCTGTTGAGTGTGGGAGACGAGAAGCATTACATTTTCCATTAGTGACCTTCTCATGCAATTAGACATGTTGTAAAGCATTAATTTGATTAATAGATAGCACTTCCACCGAAGCAAGAAGCTTTTGAGCATAGAAACTGCACATCCAAACACACAATTTAGCGTTTCAGTTTACATACCCAAAGCTTTGGTAATCTAAAGAAATTATAACTTGATATAACTTGCACAAACCTAAAAAAACAGGGGGAAAAAGCTGTGCTTGAGGCACGTGTATGAGATCTTTTACCTCTTTCTCTGTAACCAGCAGCCTTTTTCTTTCATATTAAGGCATGCCCCATGATGTCATCAACTCTGGACTCCATAGCAACAGAGATATTCCTTTGCTCTGGTGATGCCTTCAGCAGGCTGTTATTAATAGCTCCTGATGTTTTCACTGGGACATTGAACAATGCGTAAAGATGCACATGTACTCATGTTCGGCTATTATAGTTCTTAGAACCGATTTTTGATGTGGTTCATGTCAGCTGAACAATCAGTTGAACAATGACTAATTTTGAGCATTTTCATAAAACAGTTACCTAGAAATAGCACTAAAGAGTCCATTTAAAAACAAATGAACATTCATCGACAGTGAAAAGAGGCTGCTATCATTTTCCACAAGCTGATAGCAAATGGTTAAAGTGGGTCACAGACCAATTTTGTTGCCCACTCTGCGATCAGTTTGTTTTTCCCTCTCACTCTCGCTCTCCCTTTATTGCTAATTTCTCACGGTATGCATACATTCATCCCACATCTTGCTGCTTTAGTATACAGTGCCGAGACACAGTGTTCATATCATATTAGGAAAACTCAACAAAAACACAGTTTATTCATACAGACATGAATAAAACTTGAAAGAAGTGTGCTCTTTTTTCAAAGAGTCAAGACTGATAATTGTACGGCTGACAATAAAACAGATGAAAACATCTCATATACTCACGCTGACAGGCATTTAAGAACCAAAATGGGTCTTTTTGCCTTTATCTTTTTATTTTTAACCGTAATATTGTGAAATATTATAAAGATTTTAAATAACTGTTTTCTATTTTAATAAATCATCAAATGTAATTTATTTCTGTGATGGCAAAGCCGAATTTTAAAATACTAGTCTGGTAATAATTTCTTCTTATTAACTATGTTGAAAACAGCTGTGCCACTTAACATTTTTGTGCAAACGAATACTTTTTTTTTTTTTTCAGGTTTCTTGAAAGTTTTTTTTTCAGCGTTTATTTTAAATAATTTTTTATAGTGAAAAGTCTTACGGTCACTATTAATCCATTAAAAAGCATCCTTGCTGAATAAAATTAATTTTAAATAATTTAATTGAGTAATTAATTTAAATCTTACTGACCCCAAATGTTTGAACAGTAACACTACAGAAATAAAAGTCGGAATCCTTAAATGACATTTACTGTAGTAACACACGACCAACAGTTTCAGTTGGTACTCTTACGCAATGTTCTCGCAGTGAACGCACATCCTGCGTCTTTGGACTTTCAGTTCAGGCTCAAATATGAAAACAAACGGTGAATATCTGTTATATTTAAGCATTGTATCACAGGAAGATGACTGTCTGGATATAGCAGAATGTGTTTGTTGGGGCAGATGTTTATGTTGTTTTACCGAATCGAGAATATGTGGGCAGAACGCTGAGAGTTGTTGCATGAATCATCTAAAGCATGGCCTAACATTTCTGAGTCTGAGTTCATACGGTGACATGAAGACACAATTTATATGCAGAGCAGCAGCCCACAAACACTCCTGCGTCTGTAAACAAGGAAACAGAAAATGCAATGCTGTTACACAAACAGAAATGTTCATCATGCCATCATTCTGGTCGGTTCTGGCACCATTTTAACCTGCCAGAATGAAATGGATTTGATAAGATGAACATGGCTGATGAATATTAAGCAGGTGAATGCTCAGTTAGCATAGTAACATCTGTCCTCCAGTCATTAAAATGTGCTGTTTCCAGCCCACCACATGGAGCAGCGCCACCGCTTAAGCACTTAATGGATGATGGTGAGCAGCACTGGAGCTCCACGTATATATATTTAATCAGTTAATTTGTCATTTAGACATGCTGCTTTCAGAAACTCTTTACCTAATTTAGAAGGATGAAAAATGCACAGGCTTAATTCATTCCTCATGCATGCTAAATGTGGATGACCATTTTATGTTCGAATGATGGCTGCTTTAATTATTGTGACCTTTTAGCGATCAGACAATAACGTATCAATTGAATAACGTGTATAAATCCATATAATAAATAATCACATTCACATAAATAATTAACTAAGCGCTTTTGATCTTTTTTCAGGAATTTGATAACATTTTGGCGAATAGCACATAATGTTCCCTTGACACTCAACAACTGTGTTGAAAAAAAATTGTCCAATTACACAATCGGACAAGACTTACTGTTGGTTAGGTCAAAGCAATCAGCAATTTCACACCCTCTCAATTTCGAAATGAAAGGACAAACCCCAAGTTGTTCAGTTCCTCATTCTGATTTATTGAGTGGTGGAACATGCTGTCCTGTATCACAGCGCCACCCAAAGTACATGGGAGGAATGATTTGTTCACCGCCTCGTTGAGGGTCTAAATACACTCTAAAAAATGCTGGGTTAAATACAACCCAGTGCTGGGTAAAATAGGGACAAACCCAGCAATTGGGTTGTTTTGACCCAGCGGTTGGGTTACTACCCAGAAGGTTGGGTTAAACATTTAACCCAACCGCTGGGTCAAAACAGCCCATTTGCTGGGTTTGTCCCCATTTGACCCAGCACTGGGTTGTATTTAACCCAGCATTTTTTAGAGTGTACACACACACTTTACGAGGATGTTTTTTTTTAGGCATATGCCTAATATAGCAGACATCAAACATCTAATATACAAGTACTTTGGTAGGTTAAGTAATAAAGTCATTAAATAAACAAATAGTGTTAACGGTTAAAATTAAATTAATATTTTTTTCTGATAGTGTGCATTAATGAAGAGTCTTAAAGCATGTGTTGGGGGATTAATTAATTCTCAGGGGCTCTGCTGTTTCCTGTATGGGAAAGCAAAGCTCTTTAATGGGAGTCACGGAGTCAGTCATCAAAACGAAGCTGAATGCACACTCATCCAGAACAGAGTGGGAGCAATCATGATGATGGAAATTATCCAAAGACCCATTTATCATTTGAAACAGTACTATAGATTTGTATTCTAGATGTTATAAAGGGGAAAATATATGCATGAATCCGACATTAATTTTAAGCATTTCATATGGAAAAATCATATGATATAAATACCTTATGCCATCCTATTTCCTTCAGTATACTGCGTAATTTATTTACAAAAAGTTACATTTTAAAAATGTATGTTATGCATATGAATTTGTGGTGTTTGTACACTACTACAGTTCAAAAGTTTGGGATCCGTAAAATGTTTACGTTTTTAATTAGTCTCTTATGTCCACCAAGGTTGCATTTGTTCAAACAAAAATACAGTAAAGACTAAGCAATATTCTGAAATAATAATACAATTTAAAATAACTTGTCTATTTAAATATATTTTAAAATGTAATAATTTATTCCTGTGATGGCGAAGTTGACTTTTTAGCATCATTACTTCAGTCATCAGTGGAGTGCATCATTTTTGAATAAAAGTAGCCTATACATTTTTATATAAATAAATAAAAGAAATAAAGAAATAAAGAAATAAAGAAAGAAAGAAAGAAAGAAAGAGCAGTATAAAGCACTTTAATGATGTCAGGTATTATAATTAAATTCCATTCATTTAAATTTCTTTGTGATGCACTTGGTTATAATTGACATACTGATAAGTGATTTCTTTCTGCACAGTGAAACTGCATTTTTCTGGACATAAAAAGTATTTAACTAAATACTGAGGATTGTGAGGCACTAAACTATTTCTCTTTTTATGAAATAATACATGACTAACATGATTAGTTATCAGCAGTGAGAAAGTAAACTATTCTGTTAGAGCAAACTAAAAATATCAAAACAAATACAATCTTGTAAGACGACAAACAAGAAAAGACATCACAGATTGAGATGCCTCCATTGCCATTTCCTGTGAAAGTGGGCACCTGTCTCAATGTTCCTCTCAGACAGATCCTCATTCTGCTTCATTGCACACAAATATGGAGATTTAAAAGGCCTATCTGCTGTTTTTTTTCCATGCACTGCCATGTCCACACGTACATGGGTATTTTTATAAAATTCCCGTGTATTTTTTTTTATAAAATTCCCGTGTAAGAAGAGTTTTTCCTTCTTCCGTTTAAAAAAAAAAACTCCGTCCACATGAAAATGCAAACGCATGCTATGAAGCACTGTCAAGAGCATGCCTAACCAACAGGTGGCGATATAATCTCAACCGTAAAGCCATGTTGGCCAATCAGAAGCCTGAAAAAGTTTCCAGTAGGCGGAGATAACAGCGCAGGCCAAACCACAAGCCAAAAACGTCACAAGACAAAAACTCCGGTTTAGCGGTCTACACGATAACACTGCAACCGGAGTTTTTGAAAATCTTCACCCTGGCAGGCGTTTTCAAAAATGTTCGGTTTCAGTGAACTGGTGCTGCGTGTGCATGTGGACGAACAACCAAGCCCCGTAGAAAAAGCTGCGGTTTTAAAAATAACCGCGTTCGTGTGGACGGGGCAAACACACAAGAAGTTCTTTAAAGGGGTCATATGATGTGATTTCAAGTTTTCCTTTCTCTTTGGAGTGTTACAAACTGATTGTGCATAGATAAGATCCCTGAAGTTGTAAAGACTAAAGTCTCAAAACCAAAGAGATATTCTTTATCAAAGTTAAGACTCTGCCACACCCCCCTAAAACGGCT
>NW_015558595.1:261165-271233 GCF_001515605.1 Sinocyclocheilus anshuiensis | reverse complement strand
TGAGAGTAGCCTACAATGCCGGTGTCTGTTTCTATAAAGTGGGGCAGTTCCAACTTCGCAAGGACAGTCTGGCGCTTCTGACTCACAGCCTGTAAGTAAAAGAATAAGTTCTTCTGTTAAAGAATTTGCCACTGACGATTCAAACGCGAGTTTTGAGCAGTGTAGAGTAGCGCTTGTTGTTTGTCGTTTCTCCGATCACAAATGCAGACATGGTTTTATGTTTACGCGGCGCGATACGCAACGCAACGCGTAAAAAGACAGTATAAGTCATTATAATCCGTAATTATGTCCCCACTGGATGCAACAAATGCCTCGTTTGTAATGGGTTTTTATTGTTTTTGTCTCGTCGCTCCGGCCGGGACACCGGGCATCACAGTATGTTAAGGGGCGTAACATTTCCGTCACACGCTTGAGGTATTCGGCCAATCACAACACACTGGATAGCTGGCCAATCAGAGCACACCTCGCTTTTCAGACCGATGAGCTTTTGACGCGTTTCAGAAAGGCGGGGCATAGAGGAGAAACAATAATGTACAGTATGTGTAAAATAATGTGTTTTTTTAACCTTAAACCGCATAAACACATTGCATTAAACCAAATACACAAAATAATGTTCTTTTTAGCAACGTCATATGACCCCTTTAACATTTCCTGCGGTGAGATCAAACACGTCTATCTATTCAGCCAAGAAGCAGTGTGACCTTTATTAACACCGAATGAAGAGTGCTCAACCAAGCCCCTGGGAAACAGCCTTTTAAAGAGCCTTAAACTTGTCAAACGTCTGCTGATTTGGAGAGCAGGAGGATCTGCTGCGTTTGTTTGGATCTAGATTAAGAAACGCCCCCATAGGGCTGACACACCAGGGTTCACTGTACACTTACTTCCTGGCAAGCAATCGCCTCCTGTCAGAATGAGTGATTTCAGCTTCGAGTTTCTCAGCTGAGCTTACACGGACAACAACCCACAGGACAGATTGTGGATCACTATCAGGAAGATGTGCTTTAATCTTGTGTCCTGCACATCTTGCACAGTCCTGTGACAATAATGAACGGTCTTCCTACAAGGGTCTTTCAGTAATTGTTTTTTTTTTTTTGGTCATGTTCTCTGTGCTTATCTCAATTTTACAAATAAGGTCATAATTTAAAGGTGATGTGTGGCTTGGATTGTTTCACAATGTGAAATCAATGAACCTGGACTGTGACAGTGACACTGTGACATCAGAACCTGGACTGAAAACTCTCTATTATATTGTTATACTGATAAAAGACATGCTGAGTTAGAATAAAAGCTAAACATAAAATAATTGGGGACAATAAATAAATGCTAATATTCATTTTATTTATAATTACTTTTTTTTTGTTTTACAATAAAAAAAAATCTGAGTATCCTTAAAATAAGATAATTTTAATACAAACTTAAGATAATAAGATTTAATTATACTGAACAAAATTATAAACGCAACACTTTTCTTTACCTGTACAATAATCATGCTGTCTAATCAGCATCTTGATATGCCACACCTGTGAGGTGGATGGATTATCTCGGCAAAGGAGAAGTGCTCACTAACACAGATTTAGACAAATTTGTGAACAATATTTGAGAGAAATAGGCCTTTTGTGTACATAGAAAAAGTCTTAGATCTTTGAGTTTAGCTCATGAAAAATGGGGGCAAAAACAAAAGTGTTGCGTTTATAAATTTGTTCAGTGTATTTAAAAACAAGTAAAACCTACATTTGGCTAATAAACGTATGGAAATAAATACATAAATGTAAATAAAAAATAAATAAAAACTAAATAAATAATAAATTCTTTTTTTTTCTCAGTCTGCCTGTCAGGGATTTTTAGTGACCCTTTTTGCATGTTACATTGCAACATTATTATTGTGAGAGACAGTTTGCACACTAGTGGTGCACAAACAGACAAAGCAACCAGCAGTTCAGTTACTCAGTACTAACGTGTTCAGAACAACAGCACTCTTACTTATGTGAAATTGCTTAATGATTTTACTGATTAATTCATTGCTGTTACATATAAAGTCATTAGTGGTGTATCAGTGTCTCTATATAATGTCATTCTTCCAGCATTCTGATGGGCTTGACTTTGAACCTCACACAAATCCCATCTGCACTGTGATCAATCACTCATCCATCCCATTAGCCTCCCATAATGCTTCTCTTCCACTTTTACAGCCGTTTACTGGAGGGAAGGATTGATTTCATGTTTTTAGAGGTATATGTTTGTTCCACCAATGTTTATTCATTGATTACTGTTGAGCATAGCAACTCTACACTTACACATGGCAAACTATACGGTGTTCTTTAATAAGCATGTTTTAACTTAATTTACATTCAGATTTAACTGAATTGTGGTTCTCAGTCTTTTTGACTTGAAGGCTACCCTGTTTTGTTTTTTTGTTGAATTATGACAAAGCTGCTTTTTCATGAACATAAATCAGAATATTTATATATTAAATTAATTAACCATTATTTTGAGATTACAGACATTTTAAGAACGGCATGTTCTTCAATAAAAAAAGCATTAGTTATTGTGGGGAAAAATAAATATGATTTGAGTTTACATCTGGATTGTGTATGTGTGTGTGTGTGTTTTGCATTTCAATGGAGAGTTAGATCATTTTTTTTTACATATGAAGAATAATTTATTAATTTAAATGTAATTATTTAAATCACCCTGCGGTCCCCTTGGAAGTAAAAAAAAGGACATGACCAGTGAACCAGTGCAATCAAAGACAGAATTTGATGCCGAAAAGCTAACAAGGTCAAAGTCAACGCAGCTATTTCCCTTTTGGCGTGACTGTAAAGATCAACACTGTCAAAGCATTCAAAGCAATTGCATAATTCATGCTGTACAAATAAATAGAAAAAAAAAAAAACTGCAGTATAGTAGCCTACATAAAATACAGTGAAACATACGAAATGGTACTTTGGCCTAAATGGTCTGGGACTAATTGTCACAAGGTCTGTTGGCCAAAACACACATTATGTATATACATCTATGTACACATGGCTAAAACTTGCTTTTAATGTTTTTGTGTTAATTTTCCATTTAAGGATTTATATTGTGTAAAGTAATTTGTTTGCTGAGGTTTTAATTTTGTTTAAAATAAGGTGTTTCATGTTAAACCATTTTCAGTGGCCACATTCACACAGCAGCAGCAGTTAATACGGTTGCCAGTCTTGTATTTGAGTGCGTAATACGGCTACGTTCACACACACACACACACAGCTACAAAAGTGACAACCGCATACTACTAGCCTATAATCAAAATAATGTTCGTGTGTGTTTCTTTTAGTACGTTAACTTACAGAGGCGGGGATCATGTATAAATTGCGTGTCATCTGAAGGTTTAGGTTTTCCACCGGAACCGCTTCCGTCAGTTTTGTGGTCCGCGCCTCGGTTGGACATCGTCGTGACTGTGAAAAGACTTTCCAATAACGATTTTATATTGACTTCACTTTCTATCACTATGCTCGGAAAAATTCATTTAAAAATTCAGTAAAGTCATGTGACCAGTATTTTCTGCCAGCTGTTTGTAATTGGAACTAACGATGCCCTATTTTGATTGAATCATTCCTTTTAATCAGTTCTTTTAAATGAATCGGTCATACGGGTCAGCAAAACGGTTTGAATTGATTTGCGATTCAGTCTGAATGATTCGGAGCGATTTTTTTTTAACTTAAACACATTGAATACACATTAAGTAATCTATCAATCGTTAGATTAGAACACAGAGGACAAAATATAACTGAACTGCAGTACATTTTTAACCTGCAATGCATTGGAACCAAACTAAAAATGCGTTGTAGTGAAGCTTGTGAGTGACACTGGTTGCAAAACAACTAACAGGAAGGATATTAAACTTACTAAAAATTAGACTTCCATGGTATTTTTTCAACTTTCAGAAATACACTTACCCTGAAAAATGATTAAACTGGAGTAACAAGTGTGAAAACCAACCCATCTTGCCTAAACAGATGTGCTTTCACAAATATTGCACATTGACATTAATGCAAATACAGGTGCATCTCAATATCTGTTAACATGCTTGGATACAGCACTCTGTGAACAGCCAGTTTCTTTGGCAATGAATGTTTGTGGCTTACCCTCCTTGTGAAGGGTGTCAATGATTGTCTTCTGGACAACTGTCAGATCAGCAGTCTTCCCCATGATTGTGTAGCCTAGTGAACCAAACTGAGAGACCATTTTGAAGGCTCAGGAAACCTTTGCAGGTGTTTTGAGTTGATTAGCTGATTGGCATGTCACCATATTCTAATTTGTTGAGATAGTGAATTGGTGGGTTTTTGTTAAATGTGAGCCAAAATCATCACAATTAAAAGAACCAAAGACTTAAACTACTTCAGTCTGTGTGCACTGAATTTATTTAATACATGAGTTTCACAATTTGAGTTGAATTACTAAAATAAATGAACTTTTCCACGACATTCTAATTTATTGAGATGCACCTGTATATTAATACATAAATCTATTAATACAAATGGAAAGAAATGCATAACTCTTGAGGAAGAAAGATGAAAAATCTGTGTGACTCATAAAAAATGCCTCTCCAGTTAAACAATTTACCAAATTCAAAAAAAAAAAAGTATCTTTATTCAAATACAAAATTACAAAGCTTTTATTTTTTTTTTCTGAGGACATAAACAGCATGGGAAACAAACAGTGTCTAGGGCTGAATCTCATATCCAAGAGGATCCAGCCCTTTATCCAGCAAGAGTAGAGAGGATTCCCTCATCTTCTGGAGAAACTTCTGCAGCTCCTCTTTAGAAAAAACCTGACAGAGAAAGAACATTCAGATGAATGAATTTAAAAACAAGACAGTATCATATTTACCATGAGCACTTATGTTCAGGAGTGGCCTCTTGCAATTTCAGTCAAGCAATATTCATGTTTATATTAACAATAATTCTAGACATCACACCTCATATAATCTGTGTTGGTCAGAGGCGATGATGTCAGCCAGCCGCAGACTCTCCTGGTGGTGTTCAGTGCGCTGCAGAACGGTTAACAAAAGGAACGACATCATGGGCAGACACAAACGCCGCAGCAGAGTCATCTGATGAGCACGCTCAGAGTCTTCCTCAGCGTCCTGCAAAAACACAGCACACCATGAATACAGGACATCCTACACTCACACAATGCACCCAAGTGATGTTATAACAACTCAGTGACTTTCTGACATGGTGTTGGATGTTGCACAATCAAAAACTGTGTCCGTCTTCATTTCAGCATGCAAAACAACAAAATGTGATTATTTAAAGGGGGTGATTCTTTTCTATACCCACTGTGTGTGTGTGTATATATTTAAGGTTATAAACGACCTCAGACATGACAGCTGTGTTTGCCAAACCTGTAAATTAATACAGAACCTACTCACCTCTCTGACATCCACCATCCAACCTCCATCTACAAACAGCAGCACATTATAAATCCTCTCCTTCACATCCTCTGTCAGCGCTCCCAGACGCCCCTGCCAGTTCTCATACTCCATCTGGAGGAAGTGACAAAGAAAAGCCATTAAAGATAAAAGCTAGAAGTGTTCACTACAGAGTACCAGTCGGCACTGTGTGGATGGTCTGTTCTGACCTTGTACTCTGCTTCTTTCATCTCATAGGCCACCTTCTCTGTAAACTTAGCTTGAGCAGGTGCTGTGGGTTTCACCGGAGGACAGTTCATGTGCTTGAACCACTCGTTAAAAGCTTCGTGAGCTTCCTGTTGGGGTGGGGAAACACAAATCGGCTCACAGTAAGATCATGTTGCTGTCACTACGTTCATTACAGAGATGCAGAAAGATGCAGCTCCTCACCAGATAGGCACGGATGCACAGATGCTCACGAATAGCATTCTCCTCCTCGGCAGGAAGGGGCGTGTCCATGCCCTGCTCCTCCCAATGGTGGTAGATTTCCCGCATGGAATCTTCAGGCACTTTGTTGAAGACCATCTTAGCAGCGTCATGCTTCTTAGATGCTACGACGAATATATAACTTTATAAACATGTATTTTAGTTCCCTTCACTCCACAACAATTCAAAACCGTACAGACCAAGAATAGAAAGTGTTAAGTATTTCATTAGCATAAATAACACCACCCTGCATCATATTTGCTGAATGAAATCCAATACTTGTTTCTTACTAATTTTAGGGAGCTGATAAAAACAGCCCGTTTTGCACTCGCATTTTTGCTTTCGACAACCATTTGTACGGTGAAGTCTTGTATTATCCCTTAATCACCAAAAAAATGCCACAAAGAAATGATTCCTATCCTCTTCTGAGTCATGTTACAACTATGTTGTCTCACATGTATGAAAGATCCTGAAGACATTAATTTATGTCTAATCTGATGTCACCGTTAGAATTATGGTCAGTGACAGAGGAAAATGCAAACATGACTCAGATGTTGTCTGCTACACCTGTAAGTGTTTTGCTACATCTAAACAGCAACAGAAAATTACAGGCTGTCAAAAAAACTTATTTATAAACTTGTGTTGAGTTGTGACATCTTTGAGATTAAACTGAGTATTTGAACATATTTTCTATTCCTTTCAGACTGTAAGTTAAATTATACATTTTGAAGACTTGTTTTTTTTCATTAAAACAAACTTCTGACATTTGACTGCTTTTGTTACTTTGATAAGTGCAATAAAGCTGACACACACACACACACACACACACAGATATTATATATATATATATATATATATATGCATGTATGTATATGGGTAGTTCACAAATATAACGTAAATGTGACAGCAAAAATGTAGAAAAAAAAAAAAGAATAACAATGAAGAAAAATCTCTCTTATGCTATTTGTATATTATTAACAAGAAATTAATTATTAATAATGATTAGTTATTGTTTTCTAAATTTTGATGTTACACCATAGGACACATGTACAGTATATATGTCAACAACCATATATATACATACACATACATACATATATATATATATATATATATTAGGGCTGTCAATTTAACGTGTTAATTGAATTAATTAGTTATGGAAAAATAACGCGATTAAAATATTTTGACACAGTTAACGCACCTGCCCCACCCCAGGCCTGTACGTCATCTTGCATTTCATACAGTTGACAAACATGATGCAGTGCAAAAACTTACTGTGTGATGTAGTCCATAAATGCAGTTATGTGCCCCTAAAATTCAAGATATTGGGGAAAAAAATGCTCCTGTATTTGTTTTTGTCTCATTTATATCATATGATAAGTGATATCACATGATCAGCGAGAGCAATATCACACGGGTGCTGTTTTTGTCCCGAATAGCACGAGTGCAAATGTAATTTTAAACAACAGTTCTGTAGATAAGAAGTTAATATTGTGTTATATTTTACACACAACATTGTCTGTTTTTGCTCAATTTTGCCAACGAAACCATTACCTATAAAGCCACAGCAGAACTGTTGTGAGTCTCCAAGCAACACAACTGTTCAATTCAATTCATGTTTATTTGTATAGCGCCTTTTACGATACAAATCGTTGCAAAGCAGCTGTACAATATATGTTTCTACAATATATTTAGTAGTAGCTTATCAGTGTCAGTAAATGTACATATGGCACAAATGTACGGAAAAATCAATTAAAGATGTAATCAAACACACTATGAACACTATTAACAGCAATTATTATATGTTGCAATCAAACTTATAGCTGTAATCAAACAGACGATGAACACTATTAACAGCAATTATTATATGTTGCAATCAAACTTATAGCGAAATTTGGTAGTTCTGTGATTCAGAAACTGTGATTCGTTTCTGAATGAATCCACGTTTTGAACAAATCGTGTGAACCAATGATTCAACAGACCATTCATAAAAGAGCCATTTACTTCATTCCTGAATGAATCAGCCATTTGAAAGAATCAAATAAATGAATGACTCAATGACTTCATAAAGACATTTACCACCACCTACTGAC
The DNA here is from genome assembly GCF_001515605.1 of Sinocyclocheilus anshuiensis. Taxonomy (NCBI): domain Eukaryota; kingdom Metazoa; phylum Chordata; class Actinopteri; order Cypriniformes; family Cyprinidae; genus Sinocyclocheilus; species Sinocyclocheilus anshuiensis. The sequence continues at coordinate 263,262 of NW_015558595.1, read as the reverse complement.
GGTTTTAGTTTCTTATTTAGAGAATAATTCAACTTAAAAGAAAGTATTTTAAAGACTGTTGGTAACAAAGCTGAGTTGGTTACCAATGGCTTTCATTGTATGAACAAAAAATACTGAGATGTTTCACAAATTATCTTGTTTTATGTTCCATAGTTTATGTTAGGCCGTTGTAGCCTAAATATTTTTGTGTAATACATTTTATGTTAAATCAAATAAAGTATTTATTTCTAAAGCTAATTGTTGTAATGTCTACTTGATACTTTCTCATATAACACAATAGTGGCTTTAAATGATCTTTTGTGGGTATTTTCACACCAAATATAATTTGCGAATAATTAGATTATTTGCTACATCATGTAATTAATTAGATAAAAAATTTGAGCTGTGTTATAGTGGCATTCATTATAAACCACATTTTTTACAAACTGAAATCAATAATGAAATCAAAATAGAAAATGATCAATTACAGCTCAATTACATCTTAATAAAATAATCTAGCTGCAAAAGTCTCACCTAAGAACTTCCTCATGATGGCATTGCTCTGCTTAAGGGCTTCAGCTCTCTGAGCGGGATCAAACACCAGCCAGTCAATGACATCAATCTTCTGCTGATCCTCCTGTTTGAATAGATGAAGAGTTTTGTATTAATTCTATTGCTAATTGGATCTAGTTTTATAAATTAACACAGTTCATTCCATTTGTACCACTGTAGTTGCCGTATCCAGTGCAGGGGTCAGGTCATGGTGAGCAAACTCATCGGTGTCTCTCTCTCTGATGGTCTCTACTACTGTTTTTGTGATCGCTGCCACATCCAAACCTAAACACCAAAAAAAAGAAAGAAAAAAGTACAAAGTCTGTAATAACATTATAATTAACATGTAATGTTCAGTGAGTCATTATCGCAAAATACACCCTTTCCATTGTGACACAAGACCCTTTGACCTCACCTGCTTGTGTTGCCAGCTCCAGACAGTGTTTGCGCTGCTCAGTCTCAGTGACTTCCTCCAGGAACTGAGCGTACTGTGGCACGGACATGTCAACAGGGAGGTGACTGACGTAAAATGCAATGAGATCCACCTGCTTTTCCTTCACTAACAGGGAGATGTAGGCCTTTAGGACATCTACACACACCTCCTCCTGACAAACACAGATCACAATGGTAGGTTTGCATCAAACGTTTGAATAAACTTGTCTGTACAAGCAATAAGCCAGACACATCAAGAGCAATACAATCTACAACAAAAAATATATCTATAATGTACGTACCTTGAGTTGCAGGCCCAAACTGCGATAAAACAACACTAAATGTGACATGAAGCGCAACAGATGAGCTGGCAAAGCTGTACTTCTTCCTAACCAATCACTAAACTCCTCCAGAAGACCTTTCAACACAAGTTAAACATTAAACTTATTTACTTTTTAAAAAGAAAATCTGAGATTCTTCCAAATATCTGTTCTCAAAGCATACCATCAAGATCTTCAAGAATGACAAACTTCTGAATCACATGGTAATGTTCCTTGGTTGCATCCAGAACCCTCTGTCAACATAACATACGTGTGAAAAGATCAGAAAATAAACACTTCAATCAATTTAGTCTTTTACAAATGAAACCTCATTCATTCATTCTCACTTTGGATTCTGTTGCTTGAAGCTCTTCAAAGACTTTCTCCAATGTCCAACTAAAAAAAGGCAAATGATGGAATTAATCTTTCACTGGAAAAGGACATGAAGAACGTATACATGATGTATTTACAGGGTGTTTATAGTCATACTTGGTCTCCAGGAACTCTCTGGGCAGCTCCTCCAGCTCTTCACTGCCCAGACCGGAAGAACAGATCTCCTGTTCTACCAGAGTGTCCACCATCACCCGGAAATATGCCCACACCGTGTCCTCCCACGACTCGCACACGGGTAACAGCTGCAGGAAATGAGGACATATTCATATAATGACTAAAAACAAGAGGAATGAAAAAAGCATAAGAACAGGGTATATACAGGAATCATGGAGTTAAATGTAATACCTTTTAAGACCTTTTTTAAGACTCTTTCCATACATTTTAAGACCTCATCGCCACTCCAAGTTTTAACCGGTTACAT
>NW_015558595.1:254807-260607 GCF_001515605.1 Sinocyclocheilus anshuiensis | reverse complement strand
CTGATGCAGACTTGACAGAGTGTCAGTACTGCACCTGATCATGTCTGAATGATCATGGAAGGTAAAATAATGATTACAGCTATTACATCATTTTAATTGTGCATCCCAAGCACATGCCAGTAAAAAAAAAAAAACAGCCCAAAGTAGTGCAATTACCATTAATTACTGATTTTTAATTTTCTGAGACTTTTATATAGAATAATGGTTTTCAAACTTTTTCTTAAATGTAAAATCTTAAAAGAATCTTAAATGTATAAAGGTATATAAAGGATATATTTTTATGCATAAGAAACTATTTATATTGTGTGACGAAGATGCATTATAAAAGACACCACATTGTTTGTAAAATTAAACCAAATAGCTATCAATGTATTTGAGTCAAAACAAGGGGGAAAAAACAACCTTTTCTTTCAAATTCTAATTACTGTCAATGTTTCCCTAAAAATACATTTAGTAAAAAAAAATTATCACATTTCCCACAGACACCCTAGCACCCTCCTGTAGACCACAGATCTAGAGTTTCCTCACCTCCTCTGCCATTCTCCAACAGCAAACCTTCCACACGCTTCGATGTGGATTCCCCTCCACAGACTGAAGCTCTCCACCTCCTGAACACACACACACACACACACAAACAAATCACTCAAATCACATGACCAATGAATGCCCATGACTTTGTCAATTGTGATCACTGGATTTTTAAAAATCATTTCAAGAAAATGCACTCACAAAGAAATTACAGCTAATTCAATATTTTTAACTAGAAAATAATGTATATTTCTTATAGTAACTACCATGACTTTTTTTTAATTACTGCAATATATATTCAACATTTTTACATTCCTGGACAATAGTAGAGTGTCCAAGCACACACAAATTATGAATCATATAACTGTTTTAACAATGGGATATTTCACTTAAATATTAAAATTCTGTCATCTGTCATCATCATTCTTGGTTCTCGCACATCAAACAGGCATAGTTGAGCATCGAGCATAGTGCATTGATCAATGTTGATATGTAAACAAAAGCCTAAATAAAAACTGTTCTTCATAAAAAGCATTCGTGTCTCTTCGAATAAACAGCTCGAATCATATTGCATTGACTAGGTCTTTATGAAGTGAAACTTTATGAAGTCAAACTTTTTGAAGTGTCAAAGTTCTGGTGGAATGGACTTTCAATGGAGGAACACAAACCTCTCAGGTTTCATTAAAAATAACTTCATGTTTAGAATATGAATGAAAATCTTATGGGTTTGAAATGACAAGAGGGTGAGTAAATGAAAACAGAAAATGTAATTTTTGGGTGAACTATCCCTTTCAAGTCCTATTTAGCATAAAAAGGAAATATTAATGTAGTTAAATGTTGGTTAGTATGTGCATGTGTTGACCTTCGTTGATGTTGGGGTCATGATACAGCTTCCAGCCTTCCAAGGTGGCAGCACGCCAGGCTTGACCACAGCGCTTACACAGCCTCTGAGCCTACACACACACACACACACACACACACAGTAGCAAAGACAAAAAGTGAAATTTTCAGTATTTAATTCTCTGCTTACAAAAAATAATAAAAATAAAAACAACGAAGAAAGAAAACAGCAGAATGCTCAGACTTCTCAACACAGAAGCTGCAGTTACATAACAAATATAAAAATAAAGGGTTAAGAAAAGTACGTTTTGAAATTGTTATCGGCGATATGAAATGTTTTGGTTTGGTCACAAACATTAAACGTAATCAATTACTTGTGTTGCAGTGTTACAATACTCAAATATAAAATGACTCAGAATTCCCATCCCTAATAACAGTCCTCATTAGAAAACAAACACACACCTCATCAGTCATGCCAGCTCTTATGAGGTTAAAGAGATTTTTGAGCAGGCGAGAGTCGTCCTCTCTGTCCAGGTCTGCCAGTGGTCTCTTCTGTCTGATGGGAGCATCGGGGTCCAGCTCTGTGACCAGGGGCCTGCTGAAACCACTGCTGGACTGATTCCTCCTCAGCTTCAGGGTGTGGAGCGTGTTCTCCCTACACATGAACAATCCACCATAAAAGCCTCTTTAAGGCATTCTTTAAGGCCTAAGTCTTTAAGGCATTCAATTTTATCTAGAAATCAGAGTTTTGAGATGTTCAATAATATAAATAAGCAGTAATATCGCTTACCAGTACACAGATTTGGCGTAGTATTCAATGTTATCAGAGAAGTCTCCTATCTCATCTTTGGCGATACTCTCCAACCAATCCACCACCAGCTAAATAAACACACACACACACACACACACCAGATACTGAGTAAAGTGGTTTTTCCATGCAGAAACATGCAGGATGGGTGTAAATGGATGCATGTGTACCTGGCTCTGTCGCACCATACTGTCCTTCTGGAAGAACTGCTCCATTACTGCCTTCTCATTCTCAGTGGGAATCTCCAAAGAAAACACAACCACAAGTTCATATGTAGTGGCTCCGAAAAACATAGATTCTTTAGTCACCATTAATGAACGAATGTCACTGCAATGGACACAAAATATCAAAGTGGCACTGGTACGATATAGCTTTGTGGCATTCTAAAAGTCTTCGAGCACTATTTGTTAATTTTGGACAGTATATCTACTGTTTTATCATTTAAAACCTAACAGGCTTCATTTTATGAATCTTTTGCTTGACCAATGTGCTTGTGCTATCACAAGGTTTGGCATTTTGTAATATAATACAATGACATTCATGTTTTCCATCTACATAGACCAGTACAGTGTCACACATGCACTTACAGTTATATCCATCATGATGTCTTCTTCTAAAACTGTCTGCACTCTGTCTCTGTATTTGAGAGATTTAACAGTATGTTAGCAATTAAGTAACAGTTGTGCTGATTAATATTTTTGAATAAACAGTGATACATTTTTTCAGGATTTATTAATTTAAAAGGACATTTATTTGAAATAGAAATCTTTTGCTCTTACTGTCACTTATTATCAATTTAATGCATCCTTGCTGAATAAAATTATTCATTTCTTCTTCATCTTATGCCAACCCTTTTAAACGGCAGTGTACGTCAATATGTATGAGAGTGTTGTACCTGTACAGCGAGGTGATGAGCCTCCAGGTCACCATCTCTTGCTGCAGCAACCAGGTAATGCTGACCGTCTTGGAGGATTTCTGCTGACCAGGGGCTGATCGAAGAACCATTTTCTGCAACATACTAACCTACAATACAGGTCAGCACATTACAAATCTCAGTAGGGATTTTATTCAACTTGCTATGGCAACATTGTCATTTAGCTACCATTTAAAACATTTAGTTTTTAGATAATTTATATTACATATTAAATTTATATTGTAAATAATTTCATATTTCTACTTAATGAAATTATGAATTTACATCATATCATTCTGAATTCCCAGTCTGTCTATGCACTACTGGACGTGTACCTTATCCTGACAGAGAGCCTCATAATCCTCCAATAGATCAAACACAGCTGTGGACGCATGACGCAAATATGACTGCAGAAATTCAGGAAACAAACTGAGAGAAGCTGAGAGGAGAAAAAGCGAGAGAGCTGTAAATCATGTAAACCGGTCACTTCATTTGTGGCGATGATGACTATTATGATTATTTACCAGCCTCTCCGGGATCATCTTCCTTTAGCATGAGAGCGCTCATGCTGACATCCTCAGTGAAGCTGGTGTCCACCAGTCCAGACAGAGGAGACAGGTAAAGACTGTTTGTCCAATCACTGTCATCTAAGTTCTGAAGTGCCAACAAACAAAAACCCAAAGCAGAGGAGTTACCACTGACATCAAACTCGTCAAATATATGTAGTCAGAATAAATAATGTTCATATGAATTCTGGGCACTCACCATGCTCAGACTGCCTTTGGTACGGGGTGTGTTGACGAAGCGAGGAGTTCTGCTTCCTGTCCCGAGGATGGCCGACACATCTGGGTTCCTGAGGGCACTTCTTGGGGTGACTGTACATGATATAAAAACAACTGCACATCAATACAGACCACTCTTCACAAACATCATCAAACTTAGAAGAGTCAATACACTGGAAAAAAAAATCCCACTTACCTCCTAAATTTATTTATATATATTTATATATATATATACATACACACACACATATATATATATATATATATATATAAATACTCATTTAGCAACACATTTAAATATCTTATAAAGGGGGAGTTTCAATCTTTTAGATGTCATGAGGAATATGAATATGATCATCCTCAAGACAACACACCTCCTAAAATTGAAAAGGCAGCTATAGCTTTTCGTTTATAAAGACTCTGTGAATATAGATATTGTGAAAATATTATTTATGTATGTATGTATTATTATATGTGTGTGTAAAATATTCTGTTTTTTTTTTTACATTCATTGTTTTTTTCTGCTCACTAGATTTTTGTACTTTTAGATGTATCATTAGTTTAAGCTAATTATTACAATTAATTTTTTTTTACATTTATTTCATTTAATTAATCTTACACTTTATTTTGACATTTGTCAAAATGTTTTTATTTAAACTTTTCCAAAGGACCCCTAGTTTGAAAACCCCTGTCTTAAATAATTATATTAGTTTAATGTTTTATTTAATTTAAAATAGCATTACAAAATATTATACTTTTAAGTTTAATATATTTATAATAAATGTTGTATCTTCAACTACGCATTGTCAAATGAACAATCACGATACTAATATTCTGATAAAGATTAAGCAAATATTTCTTGTTTAATTTTTGACTGGAAGTAAAGACTTGCTAACTTAATTAAGTACTAAAGGATTCAGTCAGTTCATTCTATGAAAGATTCATCAGATTGATTAATATGTTACTTAATTTCTTTTTAAATAATTTATTGAAAGAGTTATTATTGAGAGAGTCCTTTCTGAATCAGACTGCAATGGTTAGACTGTATGTTTTTGCATGCAGCATATATATTTATCTATAGATAGACAGACAGACAGACAGACAGAGACAGATAGATAGATAGATAGATAATGCTGATTACTTACAAGTTTGTTTGAGGAGAGATCCAGGTGTTTGGCGCAGTAGTGGTCTAGCAGGGGTAGTGCTGGTGCCAGGAGTGTCATCCTGTGCCAGTGGGACTGAACACACAGTAAAGGGAAAACAACAAAAAACTTTCCTACATGTTTATAACAGTTTCAGCACAGAGACATTGTACTTACACTACCAGATGAGAACAAAAAGCTGACCTCAACTGAGCTGGATAACGACAATATTGTCTTCTGTAGAGCTGCTTTTCGTTTTATAATTGCTGAAATTGAAGTTCTTTCAAAATGGATGTACTTTATCTCATTAACAATGCTATTTTTCTGTTTATTACTGTGAAGCTGCTTTGAAACTACATGCATTGTAAAGTGCTGTATAAATACATGTAACGTTAACTTGACTTAACTATGGTGTTTGACTTTGTTAAGGATACATGCAACTTTTTTGTGAGAACTCTTTCTGCGGGCAGCACGGGTCACCTCAGAGTCCCGAACCACTGGACTCAACCAGGTCTGATTCCTGCACAAAACACAGACACCAGAATTACATGTGAAAGATAATAACATTAGGTTACTATCCATAATTATGTCACATACTCACAAACACAGTCGAAAACAGATTCTGTCTTCAGACTGACTACTGTATATTCCCCCTCTCTCTCTCTCTCACTCACTCACTCACTCACTCTATGTGTATCACTCTTTCTTTCTCTCCACACAAGGTTAATTGCACACTTCAAGTGTTTTAACCCTGTGACCCCTCCCTGTGACCTTGTTGGGATTGATC
>NW_015558595.1:246391-254714 GCF_001515605.1 Sinocyclocheilus anshuiensis | reverse complement strand
ACACACACTTAACAAACCTAAACTAACTCAAAGTTCCCTGTACAACACAATCAAATAGCAATATAGCTAATAACTGGCTATGAACTGTCAAAACGCAGCTAAAAAACTATTAGTCTTCTGCATAACATAAAGTGTTGTGATCCGAAATGCTGTATTTACATAAAATAACACTAAAGTTACATATTTTTCATCGATAAATAATGAATGTTATATTTTATTTTCTCTCGTGCTATTATATTGAGTGTCAACTGCCATGTGGAGCCGTTCTCACGATCATTTAAAATAGAGAAAACCACGAATCAAATAAAGTAATCAGATATCAGTCATACAACAATAACATTAGAATAAAACGTAATATTTACCAGTCCATGTTTTCTGTAAATTCACAACTGCTAGCCAGTAATGCTAGCACACGGGATTTTGCGCCTTTACTTCAGAGGCTCGTTCTTCTTCTGAGCTGTGCATGTCACACTGCCCCCTACTGGCGCGAACGAACGAGTGATTACAAAACATCCACCATGTCAGGTGCTGCCACCTACTGGCCACAGCAAGAATTACATGCATAGCTATGTGTCTTTTTATTGAATTATTTCACGTAATCTTTTAAAATGTATATTGCAATATAAGGATAACATTGAATCTTTTCCTGATTATATTGCATTAATATCTTTTCAAAAATATCTCCAGCCTAATCAAATTCAACATGCATCTATTACATTAGCGGCAAATGACATATGATGGGATATTTTTTTAATTTAGATAATAAATTGAAATGTCACGTCTCATAAGTGGTATTCGGTGGCTATTTAACGGATTCTCCGTACCAAATGTCACGTAGTTATTAACGTCTATATAATGTCAAGTAATTATTTCTCATATTAGAATGGCAGGGGTTAGTTGTCACACCTGCTCATAATTCAGTGAATATTAGGGTATGGTTTTATTTTTGAAAGCCAATTTCTATATAGCCACATACCTTAAAGACGTAAACATTTCCACTGTTATTTTCCATGAACAAAGATACTTAATACACTACGATGCTGACCCAATAACTGAGGCTTGTTGTCAAAATGGAACCTGGAACCTTTTCAGCAATATTTAACCAGCAATTACGAAAAAAGCAATGAGAGCAATGATATGAAGCGTCCAGAATCATGCTTTGAGACGAGATACATGTATATGGAGGTACACTTCAGGTTCGGATCGTTATATGAACCTGGCATGTATAAAACCCTCTAACCAACACCATAGTCTCTGTAAATACAGTGTTTTGCTAGAGGAAGTATTTGTTAGAGGAATTGTATTTTCTTCTTTAGCACAGCTCGGCGGGACTAAAGAATTTTAGGTTGTAAGAGGAAGTTCTGTAGCAGAATGTAAGGACTTCTCTTTGTATCTAGAACTTGAAAAGAGAATTCTGAGTTTGCAAAGTCCAGAGTCCATTCAGAATGCTGTTGTGAGATCTAAAGCATGCCTATCCTAAGATACTCCTACTCATGCTTTTAAGAAGAATACATGCCTCAGCACAATAATTCCAACGTTTGGGCTCAGTGAGATGTTTGTTTTCTGCTTATTATTATTATTTTTAAAGAAAGAAACAGTTTTATTCAGCAAGAACGCATTAAATTGATCAAAAGTGACAGCAAAACATTTATAATGTTACATAAGATTTCTGTATATAAATGAGCAATTCCTTAAAGAACCCTGAAAAAATGGTTTCCACAAAAAATATTAAGAGCATAACTGTTTTCAACACTGATAATAGTAAGACATGTTTCTTGAGCACCAAATCTGCATATTAGAATGACATTAATATTAGAATGTTTTGAAGAATTATGTAACACCATAGTAATGAGGTAATGGCTGCTGAAAATTCAGCTTTGCCATCAGAGGAATAAATTGCATTTATAGGCCTACATAAACCCCAAAACATAAAACAGTATGTAAACTGGTTCCTCAAGCGGCTTTGACTGCACCTGATAATCTGGTAGTGTTTTGCACAGTGACCAAAGTTCAGCTTGTGGAGTTACGCTTAGTCTGTTTTGTGTTTCTTTCAATAAATGTGTAATTATGGTACCGCTACCCAGCATACACTTCAGCATCTCCTTTCAAATAAAGACCCTTTAACCACTGGTTGCATAATCACACGGTTAATTGTGCAGGAGGAAATCAATGTAGACCGGCCTTTAAGGTAAAACACTCACAAAACACTTGATTTTACTTGAATACTTTACACCATGGTCAAGGTTTTATTTGACAGTATTTCAGTAAATATCATACAGTAAACAAGAGCTCTGCAAAAGTAAGTATATATCCATTGAGTTGCATTTCATAAAAATAGTAGCTCACTTACAGTTTTTGTGACTAGGTCATACATAATACATAGTGTCATATTTATAGTTTTTAGCTGTACAGGGTGAACCGCGCTGTTCTTTAAGTTCTACACAGTGATACAGAGCTTCTTTTGGGCATTGCGTTGCCTCCATGGCTCTACCGATAAATCATCTAATTTTAAATCACATTATTTATCAGGTTGAATCATTTCGGTGACGTCTCTTTAGCATTTGGCAAACTCAAGACAAAATAAATGGAAAAGCAGTTTGAATGCACTGACACTATTCTCTCTTTAAACAAACCAGTTACTCTATAAAATGATAAAGAACCCCCTAAGGCCAGAAACAAAGCCTAAACAAGTGCATGAATGCAAATTCTGCTAACTACGCAAGTTAAGCACCTTTTTCTTGTTGTTGCATTGCAAATGTGTCAGAATGCAATTCATTATGCAACACATTGCATTCTTAATGTGGTATTTGCATAATTTAGCATCAGTTTTCTTTTTAAGGGCCAACTTTTGTCATGAGGCTAAAGTTCGAAGTTTATTCAAAATGTTATTAGCTAGTTAAATGAATAAAAATAGAGTCACTAACACATTTTCAAAGACAAAAAGGTTAATTGTCATTAGTAGTAATGTATAAAGTACAGCTAACACAGAAGACACTTTCAACCAAGCAGACTAACTTGAACCTGTTGCGAAATCTATGTGGGGACATTTTTCGCCCTCGCGCAAAATACAGATTGCGTCGATTTCTATTGAAATAAATGGATTTCACTCACAAAAATTAACCAAACAACAGTTTTGAGTGCACCTTTACAGCATATTGTGCAACAGTAAAGACATTTGAAGGTACCTCTGTCGCCCCCTTGAGTACAGTTATGAGTTAGCGCTATAGTGGCGCAAAAATAGATGCTAAGGATGTACACAGTTACACAGTGTACACAGTACACACTTACAATGCGCTAGCCAAACATGTGTGCACTTGCATAGAGTATGTTTCTGGTCTTAAGATGACTTGTTCCTTATTCATAAAGTTGATTTTGTACTTTTAATCAAATTGTTAATTTCCTGTCTAACACTATTGAGAGATATCATAGTGTTTGTAGTAATCCAACTCATTCATATGCACACACAATCTTTGCTGGTACTCTATGGAAAATACACTTGCTTTGACAATGCCATTGTCTGTCTGGGATTTCGAAGGATGAAGCACTCAGAATGTAATAGCCACAGAGGCACACTCATTTTTGGAGTGCTTCAATTCATTTGTCTTCATCAGGGAAATGTTAGCACTATCTTGTAATGACTAGATCATTGTCAGCTCTCCTTGTCATCTACAACAGTTGTCAAAGAGCGTCAGTGTAACCCGTCATCGCTTTATTTCTGTGGGAGATGAATATAATAGAGACGATATTATGAAAATGGATAGAACAGATGAGGTCTTGTCTGGGGTCCTTTTCACGGAAACTACAAGACAATTGATATATATATACAGTGGTATTAAAATGAACTAAATTATAAAAGTTGTAAATAACTGGACAATATTTTTGACAGTATTGCAGGAAGAATACACAATATAGCACCATTGGGGTCTCAACACGTTTGTTATTTTTTAAAAAGTGAAGTGTGTAATTTCTTTGCCACTATTGGTTGTAAAATCAGTATAAAAATCATGAACAATTAAGACACTCCCTCAAAATCATGCAATTGGTTGAGACCATGTTGTTTTGTCAGCCCAGAATTGCAGTTCTGTTTGATGCAACTAGTTGCACAGAAACAACCTATTTCACCTTCAAGCGATTCTAAAATGGTATATTTATTAATTTCAGTGACATTTATGGCAATGTAACTCATAAAAAAATGTAATTTATGAAAGAAAACAGAGAATAATAATGTATACTGAGGCCCAGATGTAACCGAAAAGTTTGTTCCATTACACCTTAACATTTCAAACGGTTACTTTTTTAAGCTCAAGTATTAAGGCCCTTTCACATGACTCGCATCAATGTTCCCCAGTCCATTAAACTCAATGGAGCAAGAATCAAGTGATAAGTCCCGAATGATAACTAAAATGATAACTAAGTTAGCATCCACATCAATGCACAATAACATTTTGTTTATTATAAGCAAACAATGCAGTCATGTCATCTGCTGCTTTAAATGCTAACTCAATTTTCAAGTGGTGGATTCTGATTCTGGTTGTCAGTGATTTTATGATTCAACAGTTGAAAAAAAAAAAAGAAGAAAGTGATTAAAATAGCTTTGAATATTATATTGATATTTCTATACTGTGGACAAAAACCGGCCTCTCTAGTCACCAATCAGCATTCAGAGAGAGAGGGATGCGATGACATACTCATTCAGTTCTGGCATTACTGTTGCACAGTATCTACGGAACAAGTAGTCCAATGAATTAATAGCAGCCTACGGTTTCTTTTTGTCTTGATGTCGTTGCCTAGGATTTAGAGCTCAAATAAAGCATCAAGTGGTCTGCATAAGGCAGGGGTGTCTACTCCTGCTCCTTGAGGGCCAATGTACTGCAGAGTTTATCTCCAACCTGCCCCAACACACTTGCCTGGACGTTTCTAGCAATCCTCAAGACTTTGATTAGCTGGTTCAGGTGTGTATAATTAGTACTGGAGCTAAGCTCTACAGGACAGTGGCTCTTCAGTTGCAGGATTGGACACCTCTGTCATAAGGCTCAGTGGCTCCTTCAGAAATTGGGTACTCACACTGACAGCGATTTGCAGCAACTGGTAGTCATAAATCATCAATGAGAGTTTGCGATTTTAAGAGACACAATCGACCGTTGGTGTTGATCTTGAACTTGAGGCTTCAACTACCAATGTCAGTGTAGACAGTGAAGGTCATGTGATCTGTTTCCTGTTAGAGTTCTATATTGAAGTTGAGTAGTAACACCGATTAGCAACCACTCAAGTTTATATCGCTGTCAGTGGGAACGCACCTTAAAGTGGAGTAGGAATGAATTCTAGATTACACTCTTACACTGTGTATGATATCAATACTCCAGTATGGGCTCACAATGGTGTGTAAAGACCATATTTACAATATGTCTCACATATATGCAGTCATATAATATATCTATTTCTATATTCATTTTACCGACCCTTATACAGACATCTGCAGGTCAGTCTTTAAGGCAGAGTTCCATAGTCGAGTGTCCGCTCATATAGAATCTTTTTAATCATATTCATTCTTCAAATACACAAAAACTATATATCAGGCAACTCCTTCAGTATTCTTCATTTTTTAATGAAAGCGTATAAAAATTGCTGTAGCCACCAGTGGTGGTTCAAGAGTTAGTGGTTCTCTATGCATGTACATCTCTGAATCTTGAGTGCTTTTCCCTAAGTTTAAACAAGTCTGGGATTCTTTTTGCACACAACATGCTTCACTCATTCCAACGTGGTTCCATTTTTGGAGTGGATGCTTCCAGTTCTTAAGGTGGTGGGTGTCCTATCTGTTAAAATAACTTAGAATAAAATATAAATAAAAAATGCTCTGTCTAGAAATGCATGGAAAGGTCTTTAGTGAGGATTGTGGAAGGGTGGTACCTGGTCATGGTTAAAACCAATCTCTTCCAAGTAGAGCAAGCCTGTGAAAACCAATCAAGAAGAGCCCAAGCCCAACCAGTCCCAAAGATGTCAAGAAGTCAAGGCCAAAAGTAAGGTGTAAACTTGGGCCTGAGATTCTGATGAGATGTTATCTGCTGATGGTGGAGGTGGCTGAGCACAGGGTACTGGGTAGCTTGTCCGAACCAGGGATCTTCCATGGCCCAGGGGATACTGTGGCCTTCCTGCCTGATGCACTGCTGCTGGTCTTGGAGTTGTGGCTGGGACAACTCATTTGCCCTTTCTCTGGTTCCTTTGGTAGGGCTTTGAATGGCACCAGAGCTCCATGTTGGTTGTTGCAACCATCTAGGCATCCGTTTCCCCCATTCATGTTGGTGTCATCTGGAGAAGTTTTAGGCGAGTCTCGCTTTCGAGATGGTGTGTTGCTCCGCTCCCTCCTGCGCTCCTTGGACTTCGCCCGGCTGCTTTTGTGGGATTTGGGCTCTCCCGCAAGCTCATCAAGGTATTGTTGCTGGCTCTTCCCTCCACTAGAGCGACGGTTGGTCCTGCTACCCTCCCTCTGCTTGGTCCCACACCCAACTCCACCTGCCAGGGCTGACCTCTTCCCCACACTGGCCTGCTCTAAAGCCTTATCCTCTGGGCCTCTAGGACCCTGGGAACAGTCTGGACCTACTGCTTCCAAGGACGATGTATGAGGTGGGTCGGTGGGTGGGTTCATATGAGAAGAAGCTGATGGATTAGGTAAGCTGTCGAGGGGTGGTGCTACTTCCGACAGACTTGGGGAGGCTGTAGTGTGAGCATCCCAGGGGGTGGGACTATCTGCTGGGGAAATATGGAAACAGTTACATCCAAACATTCAAACCAAAAAAGAAAGAAGCACAAATGGAAACACACTCAAGCACTAGAGTAAGAAAGATTAGTGGAACCAAGGCTAACACTGGCAAAAAAGTACTATCTAACGAACATGAACCACACACTCCCCAAACCAGTTCAATGCAAACCCCACCCTACAGCCGATTTCATCTGTCAACTCAATCATATTGAGAAAAATTCAGACTTTATAGATTCAGTTTAAACTGTAATGGATTCAATGACAAACAGTAATGCTCTCTATCAAAATACTAGGTTAGGGTTTAGGTTTGGGTTAGGGGTTAGTAATTCTTTCAGTGTTGTGTAGGCAATCAGCACTGTGATTTACATGACCAATGAAATCTTTAGAATCTGCTGCAAGGTGGGATTAGCACTGAATTGGTTTGTGGGGAAAAAATCACACAAACCACATTAACAAAAAAGTACCAAAAAGTACTGTGATATTACCATGGCTGTTTTCTACATTGTACCATGCAAATGGTATGGGATATGTATTATGATAATTATGTTTGAAGTATGTTGGAATACCATGTAACTACAGTACCATGGTACATTACCAACTCATACCGTCAGTGTATCATGGAATTGCCACAATATATTTCTTTTAAGGACACAAAGGACTATATGATATTGTTTGCAAACATACCAAACCAACCTCCATTTCTGACAGAAAATGGGATAGTTTTCAGCCAGTAATCTAGTTTCATGTGTGTCTGCTGGATGTGGAATCAGGTTGTCCCATGGGCTTATTCTGCTATCCACCCAACCTCCACACACACACACACACACACACTCTTGACTGAATACGTTTTATAACTTTAATGGTAAGCATTAATCTGTATTTAATTTTTACAATGAAGACTACAGAAATTAAAGTAATCAAATGTAAAATAACACTGGATGCGTTTAATTTCTGTAGTATTTTTTACCTGAATAAAAACTTACTTAACCTGAAAAACTTACGACTGTCGGAATTCGCCCCCTAGTGGCAGTCGCACGGAAATTTCATTATGATCGTACACGGCAACGTGGGAAGAGAAGCTTATCCTCGCGGCCTCAGAAAACCCCATTCTGTATGATACTTCTTTAGAATCATACAGAGACTTTAATAGGAAAAATTAGGCTTGGAAGAGAGTTAGCGAGATTGTCGGTTTGTCAGGTGTGTTTTGTTTGCCAAATTTGCTGAATGTATGCAAATCCTTGTCGTGCCTTAATTAGCATCTAGCCTAGTATTCGCATGCAGTTATTATTCCGCATTTTACAAATTTATTGAGAAAAAAAATGTATGCAATTGTATATTATTTATTTGAAAGCATGAAAAGAGCAGTTTCATGTCTATCCTTGTATAGTGCAAGAGCCTTTATCCTCAGTACATTCACCATGGTGAAATGAATTGAATGCCAACAATAAACAGCTATGCATATAGGACAAATGACCGCCAATAATTTTGGAGGGAAAATAAAGACAACATTAAACATAATAAAATATAAAATTAAATGAATAATTTATTATTCACCAATAAACATGC
>NW_015558595.1:242431-243609 GCF_001515605.1 Sinocyclocheilus anshuiensis | reverse complement strand
ACATATATATATATACACACACACACACACACACACATATACATATATATTATTATTATTATTATTAATAACTTAATACCTGAGACAAATTGCCAGGCGTTCGGCCGGGCTGATGGATTTCCGGAATGCAGTATCCTGCCTGGTAATTTTTGGGCCAACAACCTGAAGGATCTCATTAAATTCCTCTCGTGAGACCCGAAAATACTCACGGAAATCTTCCCTGTTAAGGCGCAGCTCTTGCACTAAACGGTGATACTCGCCAAGATGTTTCCTCCGAGCCAGGTAGTGTTGTACCCACACTGATTTGCAGTATTTCTTTTTGCGTCTCCAGTAAAGGAGTGCGAGAGCAAGAGCCTTTATCCTCCGTACATTCACCATGGTGAAATGAATTGAATGCCAACAATAAACAGCTATGCATATAGGACAAATGACCGCCAATAATTTTGGAGGGAAAATAAAGACAAAATTAAAAATAATAAAATATAAAATTAAATGAATAATTTATTATTCACCAATAATATGCATTTTTTTTTTAAGTTTTAAAACAAAATAAAATGTGATAAACAAAAATAATTATAATTCTCAACTTGCGCACACTGATTTGATTGGACAACTTTGGAATACATCACATCCGGTCGGCGTGTAGCATACGGTAGCTGTGTCTCATTTAGAAGGCTGCGCCCTCCGGAGGTCGCATCCTCTGTAGGATGCATATATGAAGTGTCCTCAACAAACGAGACGGCCTTCGTAGGACCGGCGGAAAAGGAAACAGGAAGTACCACGTTGCTATGCCAACAACAAATGTAGAGCATCGTTGCGCTCTCACACTACTTAAATGAAGGAAAATGATTTCTAAATTTGGAAAGTAATTTGGAAAAAAAAAATGCTTTTGTTTTATTTTGTTCAATGTTTGAGGAGCTGCAGCGTACGTACAGCAGACATCTGTTAGAGAAAAAAAGGAGGATATTAAAAACAAAGTTTATCCGTTTTTACCAAGGCAATTTAAAGTAAGTTGTAAACACCACATCTGCGCTTGTGTGTACATCTGCTGGCGCCGGCATTTTTCAAATTAACAACTATTTACGGCGACGCAAAGAATTGTGGGTTATCTGTAGCAGCGAAGGATACACCTCATGCATCCTCCGAATTCCTGTGAAAGAAGGTCGCATTCGAAGGTA